>NW_027515636.1:0-74265 GCF_048772815.1 Callospermophilus lateralis
CACCCAAACTTGATGATACTTGGTGGTAATGATCGGTACACAAATCCCACTTGGCTCACCAAATTTTGCTCTTCTGGTTTGAAGCATTCGTCTACAGTAGCAGTTTTTATATTTAGGTTTCCCTCTCTTCTCTCCTATATCGATAAATGAATTTGGAAATCTAAATCCAACATGGTTTGTAGTAGCTCTTTGAAACTTGACAAAAAAAGTAATTCTCAGTTTTGTCTCTATGGTTTGTTTCCTCTTAAAGTAGCCCTTAGCAGAGACTGTGGAAAAGCACTTTCATTGAAAGGGGTTGCCAAGCTTCCAAGAAATTACGTGTTTCCGAAATAACAGCAAATATATTTACCCAATCTGGATGATACGTGGTGGTAATGACAAGAACACAAATCTCACTTTTCTCACCAAAATTTGTTCTTCTAGGTTTAAGCGTTCGTTTACAGTAGCAGTTTTTATATTAAGGTTTCCCTCTGTTCTCTCCTATATAGATAGATGAATTTGGAACTCTAAATCCAACATGGTTTGTAGTAGCTCTTTGAAACTTGACAAAATAAAGGAGTTCTCACTTTTGTCGCTATGGTTTGCTTCCTCTTCAAGTAGCCCTAGGCACAGACTGTGGAAAACCACTTTCATTGAGAGGAGTTGCCAAGCTTCCAAGAAATAACGAGTTTCCGAAACACCAGCAAATATTTTTTCACCCAATCTTGATGATACGTGGTGGTAATGATTGGTACACAAATCCCACTTGACTTACCAAATTTTGTTCTTCTAGGATGAAGCGTTCTTTCACAGTAGCAGTTTATATTTTTAGGTGTCCCTCTGTTCTCTACTATATAGATAGATGAATTTGGAACTCTAAATACAACATGGTTTGTAGTAGCTCTTTGAAACTTGACAAAATAAAGAAGTTCTCAGTTTTGTCTCTATGGTTTGGTTCCTCTTCATGTAGCCCTAAGCAGAGACTGTTTAAAAGCACTTTCATTGAAAGGGGTTGAAAAGCTTCCAAGAAATAACGAGTTTTTGAAATACCAGCAAATATTTTTTCACCCAATCTTGATGATACGTGGTGGTAATGACAAGTACATAAATCCCACTTGGCTCACCAAATTTTGTTCTTCTAGGTGGAATCGTTCGTTTACAGTTGCAGTTTTTATTTTTGGTTTCACTCTGTTCTCTCCTATATAGATAGATGAATTTGGAAATCTGAATCCATCATGATTTGTAGTAGCTCTTTGAAACTTGACAAAATAAAGGAGTTCTCAGTTTTGTCTCTATGTTTTGTTTCCTCTTCAAGTAGCCCTAGACACAGATTTTGGAAGAGCACTTTCATTGACAGGGGTTGCCAAGCTTCTAAGAAATAACGAGGTTCCGAAATACCAGCAAATATTTTTTCACCCAATCTTGATGATACTTGGTGGTAATGATCAGTACACAAATCCCACTTGGCTCACCAAATTTTGTTCTTCTAGGTTGAAGCGTTCGTCTACAGTAGTCGTTTTTATATTTAGGTTTCCCTCTGTTCTCTCCTATATAGATAGATAAATTTGGAACTCTTAATCCAACATGGTTTGTAGTAGCTCTTTGAAACTTGACAAAATAAAAGAGTTCTCAGTTTTGTCTCTATGGTTTGTTTCCTATTCAAGTAGCCCATGGCAAAGACTGTGGAAAAGCACTTTCATTGAAAGGGGTTGCCAAGCTTCTAGGAAATAACGAGTTTCCAAAATACCAGCAAATATTTTTTCACCCAATCTTGATGATACTTGGTGGTAATGATCAGTACACAAATCCCACTTGGCTCACCAAATTTCGTTATCTAGGTTGAAGCGTTCATCTACAGTAGTCGTTTTTATATTTAGGTTTCCCTCTGTTCTCTCCTATATAGATAGATGAATTTGGAACTCTAAATCCAACATGGTTTGTAGTCACTCTTTGAAGCTTGACAAAAAAGAGTAGTTCTCAGTTTTGTCTCTATGGTTTGTTTCCTCTTCAAGTAGCCCTAAGCAGAGACTGTGGAAAAGCACTTTCATTGAAAGGGGTTGCCAAGCTTCCAGGAAATTACGAGTTTCTGAAATACCATCAAAGATTTTTTCACCCAATCTTGATGATACGTAGTAGTAATGACAAGTACACAAATCCCACTTGGCTCACCAAATTTTGTTCCTCTATGTTGAAGCGTTCGTCTACGGTAGAAATTTTTATATTTAGGTTTCCCTCTGTTCTCTCTTATATAGATAGATGAATTTGGAACTCTAAATTCAACATGGTTTCTAGTAGCTCTTTGAAACTTGATAAAATAAAGGAGTTCTCAGTTTTGTCTCTATGGTTTGTTTCCTCTTCAAGTAAACCTAGGCACAGACTGTGGAAAAGCACTTTCATTGAGAGGGGTTGCCAAGCTTCTAAGAAATAACGAGTTTCCGAAATACTAGCAAATATTTTTTCACCCAATCATGATGATAATTGGTGTTAATGATCAGTACACAAATCCCACTTGGCTCACCAAATTTTGCTCTTCTGGTTTGAAGCATTCGTCTACAGTAGCAGTTTTTATATTTATGTTTCCCTCTCTTCTCTCCTATATAGATAAATGAATTTGGAAATCTAAATCCAACATGGTTTGTAGTAGCTCTTTGAAACTTGACAAAAAAGTAGTTCTCAGTTTTGTCTCTATGGTTTGTTTCCTCTTAAAGTAGCCCTTAGCAGAGACTGTGGAAAAGCACTTTCGTTGAAAGGGGTTGCCAAGCTTCCAAGAAATTACGTGTTTCCGAAATAACAGCAAATATTTTTTACCCAATCAGAATGATACGTGGTGGTAATGACAAGAACACAAATCTGACTTTTCTCACCAAAATTTGTTCTTCTAGGTTTAAGCGTTCGTCTACAGTAGCAGTTTTTATATTTAGGTTTCCCTCTGTTCTCTCCTATATAGATAGATGAATTTGGAACTCTAAATCCAACATGGTTTGTAGTAGCTCTTTGACACTTGACAAAATAAAGGAGTTCTCACTTTTTTCGCTATGGTTTGCTTCCTCTTCAAGTAGCCCTAGGCACAGACTGTGGAAAAGAACTTTCATTGAGAGGAGTTGCCAAGCTTCCAAGAAATAACGAGTTTCCGAAACACAAGCAAATATTTTTTCACCCAATCTTGATGATACGTGGTGGTAATGATCGGTACACAAATCCCACTTGACACACCAAATTTTGTTCTTCTAGGTTGAAGCGTTCGTTTACAGTAGCAGTTTTTATTTTTAGGTTTCCCTCTGTTCTCTCCTATATAGATAGATGAATTTGGAACTCTAAATCCAACATGGTTTTTAGTAGCTCTTTGAAACTTGACAAAATAAAGGAGTTCTCAGTTTTTTCTCAATTTTTTGTTTTCTCTTCAATTAGCCCTAGGCACAGACTGTGGAAAAGCACTTTCATTGAGAGGGGTTGCCAAGCTTCTAAGAAATAACGAGTTTCCGAAATATCAGCAAATATTTTTTCACCCAATCTGGATGATACGTGGTGGTAATGACAAGTACACAAATCCCACTTGGCTCACCAAATTTTGTTCTTCTAGGTTGAAGTATTCGTTTACAGTAGCGGTTTTTTTTTTTTTTTTTTTAGGTTTCCATCTGTTCTCTCCTATATAGATGAATGAATTTGGAACTCTAATCCAACATGATTTTTAGTAGCTCTTTGAAATTTGACAAAATAAAGAGGTTCTCAGTTTTGTCTCTATGATTTGTTTCCTCTTCAATTAACCCTAGGCACAGACAGTAGGAAAGCTCTTTCATTGAGAGTGGTTGCCAAGCTTCTAAGAAATAACGAGTTTCCGAAATACCAGCAAATATTTTTTCACCCAGTCTGGATGATACTTGGTTTTAATGATCAGTAGAGAAATCCCACTTGCCTCACCAAATTTTGTTCTTCTAGGTTGAAGCGTTCGTTTAAGTAGCTGTTTTTATTTTTAGGTTTCACTCTGTTCTCTTTTATATAGATAGATGAATTTGGAACCCTAAATCCTACATGGATTGTAGTAGCTCCTGAAAGTAGACAAAATAGAGGAGTTCTCAGTTTTGTCTCTATGGTTTGTTTCCTCTTCAAGTAGCCCTAGGCACAGACTGTGGAAAAGCACTTTCATTGAGAGGGGTTGGAAGCTTCTAAGAAATAACGAGTTTCCGAAATACCAGCAAATATTTTTTCACCCAATCTGGATGATACTTGGTGGTAACGATCAGTACAGAAATCCCACTTGGGTAACCAAACTTTGTTCTTCTAGGTTGAATCGTTCGTCTACAGTAGCAGTTTTTATATTTAGGTTTAACTCTGTTCTCTCCTGTATTGATAGATGAATTTGGAACTCTAAATCCATCATGTTTGTAGTACCTCTTTGAAACTTGACAAAAAAAATAGTTCTCAGTTTTGTCTCTATGGTTTGTTTCCTTTTCAAGTATCCCTAAGCAGAGAATTTGGAGAAGCACTTTCATTGAGAGGGGTTGCCAAGCTTCTAAAAATTAGCGAGTTTCCGAAATACCAGCAAACATTTTTTCACCCAATCTTGATGATACGTGGTGGTAATGATCAGTACACAAATAACACTTCGCTCACCAAAGTGTGTTCTTCTAGGTTGAAGCGTTCGTCTACAGTAGCAGTATTTATATGTAGGTTTCACTTGGTTCTCTCCTATACAGATAGATGAATTTGGATCTCTAATTCCAACATGGTTTGTAGTAGCTCTTTAAAACTTGACAAAATAAAGTACTTCTCAGTTTTGTCTCTATGGTTTGTTTCCTCTTCATGTAGCCCTAGGCACAGACTGTGGAAAGGCACTTTCATTGAAAGAGGTTGCCAAGCTTCCAGGAAATTACTAGTTTCTGAAATATCAGCAAAGATTTTTTCACCCAATCTTGATGATACGTACGACTAATGACAAGTACACAAATCCCACTTGGCTCACCAAATTTTGTTTCTCTATGTTGAAGCGTTCGTCTCTAGTAAAAGTTTTTATATTTAGGTTTCCCTCTGTTCTCTCTTATATAGATAGATGAATTTGGAACTCTAAATTCAACATGGTTTCTTGTAGCTTTTTGAAACTTGATAAAATAAAGGAGTTCTCAGTTTTGTCTCTATGGTTTGTTTCCTCTTCAAGTAAACCTAGGCACAGACTGTGGAAAAGCACTTTCATTGAGAGGGGTTGCCAAGCTTCTAAGAAATAACGAGTTTCTGAAATACCAGCAAATAATTTTTCACCCAATCGTGATGATACTTGGTGTTAATGATCAGTACACAAATCCCACTTGGCTCAACAAATTTTGCTTTTCTGGTTTGAAGCATTCGTCTACAGTAGCAGTTTTTATATTTAGGTTTCCCTCTCTTCTCTCCTATATAGATAAATGAATTTGGAAATCTAAATCCAACATGGTTTGTAGTAGCTCTTTGAAACTTGACAAAAAAACAAGTTCTCAGTTTTGTCTCTATGGTTTGTTTCCTCTTCAAGTAGCCCTAAGCAGAGACTGTGGAAAAGCACTTTCATTGAAAGGCATTGCCAAGCTTCCAAGAAATAACGAGTTTCCGAAATACCAGCAAATATTTTTTCATCCAATCTTGATGATACGTGGTGCTAATGATCGGGACAAAAATCCCACTTGGCTCACCAAATTTTGTTTTTCTAGGTTGAAGCGTTCGTTTACAGTAGCAGTTTTTATTTTTATTTTTCCCTCTGTTCTCTCCTATATAGATAGATGAATTTGGAACCCTTAATCCAACATGGTTTGTAGTAGCTCTTTGAAACTTGACAAAATAAAGGAGTTCTCACTTTTGTCTCTACGGTTTGTTTCCTATTCAAGTAGCCCTTGGCACAGACTGTGGAAAAGCACTTTCATTGAGAGGGGTTGCCAAGCTTCCAAGAAATAACGAGTTTCCGAAATAAGAGCAAATATTTTTTCACCCAATCTTGATGATACTTGGTGGTAATGATCAGTACAGAAATCCCACTTGACTCACCAAATTTTGTTCTTCTAGGTGGAAGCGTTCGTTTACAGTAGCAGTTTATATTTTTAGGTTTCCCTCTGTTCTCTCCTATATAGATAGATGAATTTGGAACTCTAAATCCAAAATGGTTTGTAGTAGCTCTTTGAAACTTGACAAAATAAAGTAGTTCTCAGTATTGTCTCTATGGTTTGTGTCCTTTTCAAGGAGCCCTAGGCACAGACTCTGGAAAAGCACTTTCATTGAAACGGGTTGCCAAGCTTCCAAGAAATAACGAGTTTCCGAAATACCAGCAAATATTTTTTCACCCAATCTGGATGATACTTGGTGGTAATGATCGGTACACAAATCCCACTTGACTCACCAAATTTTGTTCTTCTAGGTGGAAGCGTTCGTTTACAGTAGCAGTTTATATTTTTAGGTTTCCCTCTGTTCTCTCCTATATAGATAGATGAATTTGGAACTCTAAATCCAACATGGTTTGTAGTAGCTCTTTGAAACTTGACAAAATAAAGCAGTTCTCAGTTTTTTCTCTATGATTTGTTTCCTTTTCAAGTAGCCCTAAGCAGAGACTGTGGAAAAGCACTTTCTTTGAAAGGGGTTGCCAAGTTTGGAAGAAATAATGAGTTTCCGAAATACCAGCAAATATTTTTTCACCAAATCTTGATGATACTTGGTGGTAATGAAAAGTGCACAAATCCCACTTGGCTTACCAAATTTTGTTCTTCTTGGTTGAAGCGTTCGTTTCAAGTAGCAGTTTTTATTTTTAGGTTTCACTCTGTTCTCTCCTATGTAGATAGATGAATTTGGAACTCTAAATCCAACAAGGTTTGTAGTAGCTCTTTGAAACATGACATAATAAAGGAGTTCTCAGGTTTGTCTCTATAATTTGTTTCCTCTTCAAGTAGCCCTAAGCAGAGACTGTGGAAAAGCACTTTCATTGAAAGGGGTTGCCAAGCTTCCAAGAAATTACGAGTTTCCGAAATACCAGCAAATATTTTTTCACCCAATCTGAATGATACGTGGTCGTAATGACAAGGACACAAATCCCCCTTGGCCCATCAAATTTTGTTCTTCTAGGTTGAAGCATTCGTTTACAGTAGCAGTTTATATTTTTAGGTTTCCCTGTGTTCTCTCCTATATAGATAGATGAATTTGGAACTCTAAATTCAACATGGTTTCTAGTAGCTCTTTGAAACTTGATAAATAAAGGCGTTCTCAGTTTTGTCTCTATGGTTTGTTTCCTCTTCAAGTAAACCTAGGCACAGACTGTGGAAAAGCACTTTCATTGAGAGGGGTTGCCAAGCTTCTAAGAAATGACGAGTTTCTGAAATACCAGCAAATAATTTTTCACCCAATCGTGATGATACTTGGTGTTAATGATCAGTACACAAATCCCACTTGGCTCACCAAATTTTGCTCTTCTGGTTTGAAGCATTCGTCTACAGTAGCAGTTTTTATATTTAGGTTTCCCTCTCTTCTCTCCTATATAGATAAATGAATTTGGAAATCTAAATCCAACATGGTTTGTAGTAGCTCTTTGAAACTTGACAAAAAAACTAGTTCTCAGTTTTGTCTCTATGGTTTGTTTCCTCTTCAAGTAGCCCTAAGCAGAGACTGTGGAAAAGCACTTTCATTGAAAGGGGTTGCCAACCTTCCAAGAAATTAAGAGTTTCTGAAATACCAGCAAATATTTTTTCACCCAATCTGGATGATACGTTTTGGTAATGACAAGTACACAAATCCCACTTGGCTCACCAAATTTTGTTCTTCTAGGTTGAAGAGATCGTTTACAGTAGCAGTTTTTATTTTTAGGTTTCACTCTGTTCTCTCCTATATAGATAGATTAATTTGGAACACTAAATACAACATGGTTTGTAGTAGCTCTTTGAAACTTTACAAAATAAAGGAGTTCTCAGTTTTGTATCTATGGTTTGTTTCCTCTTCAAGTAGCCCTAGGCACAGACTGTGGAAAAGCACTTTCATTGAGAGGGGTTGCCAAGCTTCAAAGAAATATCAAATTTCCGAAATACCAGCAAATATTTTTCACCCAATCTTGATGATACTTGGTGGTAATTATCAGTACACAAATCCCACTAGGCTCACCAAATTTTGTTCTTCTATGTTGAAGCGTTCGTCTACAGTAGCAGTTTTTATATTTAGGTTTCCCTCTGTTCTCTCCTATATAGATAGATGAATTTGGAACAATAAATCCAACATGGTTTGGAGTAGCTCTTTGAAACTTGAAAAATAAAGGAGTTCTCAGTCTTGTCTTTATGGTTTGTTTCCTCTTCTAGTAGCCCTAGGCACAGACTGTGGAGAAGAACTTTCATTGAAAAGGGTTGCCAAGCTTCCAAGAAATAACGAGTTTCCGAAATACCAGCAAAAATTTTTTCACCCAATCTTGATGATACGTGGTGGAAAAGACAAGTACAAAGTCCCACTTGGCTCACCAAATTTTGTTCTTCTAGTTTGAAGTGTTCGTTTACACCAGCAGTTTATATATTTAGGTTTCCCTCTGTTCTCTCCTATATAGATAGATGAATTTGGAACTCTAAATCCAACATAGTTTGTAGTAGGTCTTTCAAACTTGACAAGAAAAATAGTTCTCAGTTTTGTCTCTACCATTTGTTTCCTCTTCAGGTAGCCCTAAGCAGAGACTGTGGAAAAGCACTTATTGAAAGGGGTTGCCAAGCTTCCAAGAAATTACGATTCTCCGAAATACCAGCAAATATTTTTTCACCCAATCTTGATGATACGTGGTGGTAATGATGAGTACACAAATCCCACTTGGCTCACCAAATTGTGTTCTTCTAGGAAGAAGCGTTCGTCTACAGTAGCAGTATTTATATTTAGGTTTTCCTCTGTTCTCTCATATAGATAGATGAATTTAGAACTCTAAATCCAACATGGTTTGTAGTAGCTCTTTGAAACTTGACAAAATAAAGGAGTTCTCAGTTTTGTGTCTATGGTTTGTTTCCTCTTCAAGTAGCCCTAGGCACAGAATGTGGAAAAGCACTTTCATTGAGAGGGGTTGCCAAGCTTCTAAGAAATAACAATTTTCCAAAATACCAACAAATACTTTTCACCCAATCTTGATGATACTTGGTGGTAATGATCAGTACACAAATCCCACTAGGCTCACCAAATTTTGTTTTTCTATGTTTTAGCGTTCGTCTACAGTAGCAGTTTTTATATTTAGGTTTCACTCTGTTCTCTCCTATATAGATAGATGAATTTGGAACTGTAAGTCCAACATGGTTTGTAGTAGCTCTTTGAAACTTGACAAAATAAAGAATTTATCAGTTTTATCTCTATGCTAGTTTCATCTTCAAGTAGCCCTAGGCACAGAGTGTGGAAGAGCACTTTCATTGAGAAGGGTTGCAAAGCTTCTAAGAAATAACGAGTTTCCGAAATACCAGCAAATATTTTTTCACCCAATCTTGATGATACTTAGTGGTAATGATCGGTATAAAAATCCCACTTGGCTCACCAAATTTTGTTCTTCTAGGTTGAATCGTTCGTCTACAGTAGCATTTTTATATTTAGGTTTCCCTCTGTTCTCTCCTATACAGATAGAATAATTTGGAACACTAAATAAAACATGGTTTGTAGTAGCTCCTTGAAACTTGACAGAATAAAGGAGTTCTCAGTTTTGTCTCTATGGTTTGTTTCCTCTTCAAGTAGCCCTAGGAGAGACTGTGGAAAACCACTTTAATTGAGAGGGGTTTCCAAGCTTCTAAGAAATAACAATATTCCGAAATACCATCAAATATTTTTCACCCAATCTTGAGAATACTTGGTTGTAATGATAAGTACACAGATCCCACTGGCTCACCAAATTTTGTTCTTCTATGTTGAAGCGTTCGTCTACAGTAGCAGTTTTTATATTTAGGTTTCACTCTGTTCTCTCCTTTATAGATAGATGAATTTTGAACTCTAAAACCAACTTGGTTTGTAGTCGCTCTTTGAAACTTGACAAAATAAAGGAGTTCTCAGCTTTGTCTCTATGGTTTGTTTCCTCTTCAAGTAGCCCTAAGCAGAGACTGTGGAAAAGCACTTTCATTGAAAGGGGTTGCCAAGCTTCCAACAAATAACGAGTTTCCGAAATATCAGCAAATATTTTTTCACCCAATCTGGATGACACTTGGTGGAAATGATCAGTACACAAATCCCAGTTGACTCACCAAATTTTGTTCCTCTAGGTTGAAGCGTTCGTTTACAGTAGCAGTTTATATTTTTAGGTTTCCCTCTGTTCTCTCCTATATAGATAGATGAATTTGGAACTCTAAATCCAACATGGTTTGTAGTAGCTCTTTGAAACTTGACAAAATAAAGTAGTTCTCAGTATTGTCTCTATGGTTTGTGTCCTTTTCAAGGAGCCCTAGGCACAGACTCTGGAAAAGCACTTTCATTGAAACGGGTTGCCAAGCTTCCAAGAAATAACGAGTTTCCGAAATACCAGCAAATATTTTTTCACCCAATCTGGATGATACTTGGTGGTAATGATCGGTACACAAATCCCACTTGACTCACCAAATTTTGTTCTTCTAGGTGGAAGCGTTCGTTTACAGTAGCAGTTTATATTTTTAGGTTTCCCTCTGTTCTCTCCTATATAGATAGATGAATTTGGAACTCTAAATCCAACATGGTTTGTAGTAGCTCTTTGAAACTTGACAAAATAAAGCAGTTCTCAGTTTTTTCTCTATGATTTGTTTCCTTTTCAAGTAGCCCTAAGCAGAGACTGTGGAAAAGCACTTTCTTTGAAAGGGGTTGCCAAGTTTGGAAGAAATAATGAGTTTCCGAAATACCAGCAAATATTTTTTCACCAAATCTTGATGATACTTGGTGGTAATGAAAAGTGCACAAATCCCACTTGGCTTACCAAATTTTGTTCTTCTTGGTTGAAGCGTTCGTTTCAAGTAGCAGTTTTTATTTTTAGGTTTCACTCTGTTCTCTCCTATGTAGATAGATGAATTTGGAACTCTAAATCCAACAAGGTTTGTAGTAGCTCTTTGAAACATGACATAATAAAGGAGTTCTCAGGTTTGTCTCTATAATTTGTTTCCTCTTCAAGTAGCCCTAAGCAGAGACTGTGGAAAAGCACTTTCATTGAAAGGGGTTGCCAAGCTTCCAAGAAATTACGAGTTTCCGAAATACCAGCAAATATTTTTTCACCCAATCTGAATGATACGTGGTCGTAATGACAAGGACACAAATCCCCCTTGGCCCATCAAATTTTGTTCTTCTAGGTTGAAGCATTCGTTTACAGTAGCAGTTTATATTTTTAGGTTTCCCTGTGTTCTCTCCTATATAGATAGATGAATTTGGAACTCTAAATTCAACATGGTTTCTAGTAGCTCTTTGAAACTTGATAAATAAAGGCGTTCTCAGTTTTGTCTCTATGGTTTGTTTCCTCTTCAAGTAAACCTAGGCACAGACTGTGGAAAAGCACTTTCATTGAGAGGGGTTGCCAAGCTTCTAAGAAATGACGAGTTTCTGAAATACCAGCAAATAATTTTTCACCCAATCGTGATGATACTTGGTGTTAATGATCAGTACACAAATCCCACTTGGCTCACCAAATTTTGCTCTTCTGGTTTGAAGCATTCGTCTACAGTAGCAGTTTTTATATTTAGGTTTCCCTCTCTTCTCTCCTATATAGATAAATGAATTTGGAAATCTAAATCCAACATGGTTTGTAGTAGCTCTTTGAAACTTGACAAAAAAACTAGTTCTCAGTTTTGTCTCTATGGTTTGTTTCCTCTTCAAGTAGCCCTAAGCAGAGACTGTGGAAAAGCACTTTCATTGAAAGGGGTTGCCAACCTTCCAAGAAATTAAGAGTTTCTGAAATACCAGCAAATATTTTTCACCCAATCTGGATGATACGTTTTGGTAATGACAAGTACACAATCCCACTTGGCTCACCAAATTTTGTTCTTCTAGGTTGAAGAGATCGTTTACAGTAGCAGTTTTTATTTTTAGGTTTCACTCTGTTCTCTCCTATATAGATAGATTAATTTGGAACACTAAATACAACATGGTTTGTAGTAGCTCTTTGAAACTTTACAAAATAAAGGAGTTCTCAGTTTTGTATCTATGGTTTGTTTCCTCTTCAAGTAGCCCTAGGCACAGACTGTGGAAAAGCACTTTCATTGAGAGGGGTTGCCAAGCTTCAAAGAAATATCAAGTTTCCGAAATACCAGCAAATATTTTTCACCCAATCTTGATGATACTTGGTGGTAATTATCAGTACACAAATCCCACTAGGCTCACCAAATTTTGTTCTTCTATGTTGAAGCGTTCGTCTACAGTAGCAGTTTTTATATTTAGGTTTCCCTCTGTTCTCTCCTATATAGATAGATGAATTTGGAACAATAAATCCAACATGGTTTGGAGTAGCTCTTTGAAACTTGAAAAATAAAGGAGTTCTCAGTCTTGTCTTTATGGTTTGTTTCCTCTTCTAGTAGCCCTAGGCACAGACTGTGGAGAAGAACTTTCATTGAAAAGGGTTGCCAAGCTTCCAAGAAATAACGAGTTTCCGAAATACCAGCAAAAATTTTTTCACCCAATCTTGATGATACGTGGTGGAAAAGACAAGTACAAAGTCCCACTTGGCTCACCAAATTTTGTTCTTCTAGTTTGAAGTGTTCGTTTACACCAGCAGTTTATATATTTAGGTTTCCCTCTGTTCTCTCCTATATAGATAGATGAATTTGGAACTCTAAATCCAACATAGTTTGTAGTAGGTCTTTCAAACTTGACAAGAAAAATAGTTCTCAGTTTTGTCTCTACCATTTGTTTCCTCTTCAGGTAGCCCTAAGCAGAGACTGTGGAAAAGCACTTTCATTGAAAGGGGTTGCCAAGCTTCCAAGAAATTACGATTCTCCGAAATACCAGCAAATATTTTTTCACCCAATCTTGATGATACGTGGTGGTAATGATGAGTACACAAATCCCACTTGGCTCACCAAATTGTGTTCTTCTAGGAAGAAGCGTTCGTCTACAGTAGCAGTATTTATATTTAGGTTTTCCTCTGTTCTCTCATATAGATAGATGAATTTAGAACTCTAAATCCAACATGGTTTGTAGTAGCTCTTTGAAACTTGACAAAATAAAGGAGTTCTCAGTTTTGTGTCTATGGTTTGTTTCCTCTTCAAGTAGCCCTAGGCACAGAATGTGGAAAAGCACTTTCATTGAGAGGGGTTGCCAAGCTTCTAAGAAATAACAATTTTCCGAAATACCAACAAATACTTTTCACCCAATCTTGATGATACTTGGTGGTAATGATCAGTACACAAATCCCACTAGGCTCACCAAATTTTGTTTTTCTATGTTTTAGCGTTCGTCTACAGTAGCAGTTTTTATATTTAGGTTTCACTCTGTTCTCTTCCTATATAAATAGATGAATTTGGAACTGTAAGTCCAACATGGTTTGTAGTAGCTCTTTGAAACTTGACAAAATAAAGAATTTATCAGTTTTATCTCTATGCTAGTTTCATCTTCAAGTAGCCCTAGGCACAGAGTGTGGAAGAGCACTTTCATTGAGAAGGGTTGCAAAGCTTCTAAGAAATAACGAGTTTCCGAAATACCAGCAAATATTTTTTCACCCAATCTTGATGATACTTAGTGGTAATGATCGGTATAAAAATCCCACTTGGCTCACCAAATTTTGTTCTTCTAGGTTGAATCGTTCGTCTACAGTAGCATTTTTATATTTAGGTTTCCCTCTGTTCTCTCCTATACAGATAGAATAATTTGGAACACTAAATAAAACATGGTTTGTAGTAGCTCCTTGAAACTTGACAGAATAAAGGAGTTCTCAGTTTTGTCTCTATGGTTTGTTTCCTCTTCAAGTAGCCCTAGGAGAGACTGTGGAAAACCACTTTAATTGAGAGGGGTTTCCAAGCTTCTAAGAAATAACAATATTCCGAAATACCATCAAATATTTTTCACCCAATCTTGAGAATACTTGGTTGTAATGATAAGTACACAGATCCCACTGGCTCACCAAATTTTGTTCTTCTATGTTGAAGCGTTCGTCTACAGTAGCAGTTTTTATATTTAGGTTTCACTCTGTTCTCTCCTTTATAGATAGATGAATTTTGAACTCTAAAACCAACTTGGTTTGTAGTCGCTCTTTGAAACTTGACAAAATAAAGGAGTTCTCAGCTTTGTCTCTATGGTTTGTTTCCTCTTCAAGTAGCCCTAAGCAGAGACTGTGGAAAAGCACTTTCATTGAAAGGGGTTGCCAAGCTTCCAACAAATAACGAGTTTCCGAAATATCAGCAAATATTTTTTCACCCAATCTGGATGACACTTGGTGGAAATGATCAGTACACAAATCCCAGTTGACTCACCAAATTTTGTTCCTCTAGGTTGAAGCGTTCGTTTACAGTAGCAGTTTATATTTTTAGGTTTCCCTCTGTTCTCTCCTATATAGATAGATGAATTTGGAACTCTAAATCCAACATGGTTTGTAGTAGCTCTTTGAAACTTGACAAAATAAAGTAGTTCTCAGTATTGTCTCTATGGTTTGTGTCCTTTTCAAGGAGCCCTAGGCACAGACTCTGGAAAAGCACTTTCATTGAAACGGGTTGCCAAGCTTCCAAGAAATAACGAGTTTCCGAAATACCAGCAAATATTTTTTCACCCAATCTGGATGATACTTGGTGGTAATGATCGGTACACAAATCCCACTTGACTCACCAAATTTTGTTCTTCTAGGTGGAAGCGTTCGTTTACAGTAGCAGTTTATATTTTTAGGTTTCCCTCTGTTCTCTCCTATATAGATAGATGAATTTGGAACTCTAAATCCAACATGGTTTGTAGTAGCTCTTTGAAACTTGACAAAATAAAGCAGTTCTCAGTTTTTTCTCTATGATTTGTTTCCTTTTCAAGTAGCCCTAAGCAGAGACTGTGGAAAAGCACTTTCTTTGAAAGGGGTTGCCAAGTTTGGAAGAAATAATGAGTTTCCGAAATACCAGCAAATATTTTTTCACCAAATCTTGATGATACTTGGTGGTAATGAAAAGTGCACAAATCCCACTTGGCTTACCAAATTTTGTTCTTCTTGGTTGAAGCGTTCGTTTCAAGTAGCAGTTTTTATTTTTAGGTTTCACTCTGTTCTCTCCTATGTAGATAGATGAATTTGGAACTCTAAATCCAACAAGGTTTGTAGTAGCTCTTTGAAACATGACATAATAAAGGAGTTCTCAGGTTTGTCTCTATAATTTGTTTCCTCTTCAAGTAGCCCTAAGCAGAGACTGTGGAAAAGCACTTTCATTGAAAGGGGTTGCCAAGCTTCCAAGAAATTACGAGTTTCCGAAATACCAGCAAATATTTTTTCACCCAATCTGAATGATACGTGGTCGTAATGACAAGGACACAAATCCCCCTTGGCCCATCAAATTTTGTTCTTCTAGGTTGAAGCATTCGTTTACAGTAGCAGTTTATATTTTTAGGTTTCCCTGTGTTCTCTCCTATATAGATAGATGAATTTGGAACTCTAAATTCAACATGGTTTCTAGTAGCTCTTTGAAACTTGATAAATAAAGGCGTTCTCAGTTTTGTCTCTATGGTTTGTTTCCTCTTCAAGTAAACCTAGGCACAGACTGTGGAAAAGCACTTTCATTGAGAGGGGTTGCCAAGCTTCTAAGAAATGACGAGTTTCTGAAATACCAGCAAATAATTTTTCACCCAATCGTGATGATACTTGGTGTTAATGATCAGTACACAAATCCCACTTGGCTCACCAAATTTTGCTCTTCTGGTTTGAAGCATTCGTCTACAGTAGCAGTTTTTATATTTAGGTTTCCCTCTCTTCTCTCCTATATAGATAAATGAATTTGGAAATCTAAATCCAACATGGTTTGTAGTAGCTCTTTGAAACTTGACAAAAAAACTAGTTCTCAGTTTTGTCTCTATGGTTTGTTTCCTCTTCAAGTAGCCCTAAGCAGAGACTGTGGAAAAGCACTTTCATTGAAAGGGGTTGCCAACCTTCCAAGAAATTAAGAGTTTCTGAAATACCAGCAAATATTTTTTCACCCAATCTGGATGATACGTTTTGGTAATGACAAGTACACAAATCCCACTTGGCTCACCAAATTTTGTTCTTCTAGGTTGAAGAGATCGTTTACAGTAGCAGTTTTTATTTTTAGGTTTCACTCTGTTCTCTCCTATATAGATAGATTAATTTGGAACACTAAATACAACATGGTTTGTAGTAGCTCTTTGAAACTTTACAAAATAAAGGAGTTCTCAGTTTTGTATCTATGGTTTGTTTCCTCTTCAAGTAGCCCTAGGCACAGACTGTGGAAAAGCACTTTCATTGAGAGGGGTTGCCAAGCTTCAAAGAAATATCAAGTTTCCGAAATACCAGCAAATATTTTTCACCCAATCTTGATGATACTTGGTGGTAATTATCAGTACACAAATCCCACTAGGCTCACCAAATTTTGTTCTTCTATGTTGAAGCGTTCGTCTACAGTAGCAGTTTTTATATTTAGGTTTCCCTCTGTTCTCTCCTATATAGATAGATGAATTTGGAACAATAAATCCAACATGGTTTGGAGTAGCTCTTTGAAACTTGAAAAATAAAGGAGTTCTCAGTCTTGTCTTTATGGTTTGTTTCCTCTTCTAGTAGCCCTAGGCACAGACTGTGGAGAAGAACTTTCATTGAAAAGGGTTGCCAAGCTTCCAAGAAATAACGAGTTTCCGAAATACCAGCAAAAATTTTTTCACCCAATCTTGATGATACGTGGTGGAAAAGACAAGTACAAAGTCCCACTTGGCTCACCAAATTTTGTTCTTCTAGTTTGAAGTGTTCGTTTACACCAGCAGTTTATATATTTAGGTTTCCCTCTGTTCTCTCCTATATAGATAGATGAATTTGGAACTCTAAATCCAACATAGTTTGTAGTAGGTCTTTCAAACTTGACAAGAAAAATAGTTCTCAGTTTTGTCTCTACCATTTGTTTCCTCTTCAGGTAGCCCTAAGCAGAGACTGTGGAAAAGCACTTTCATTGAAAGGGGTTGCCAAGCTTCCAAGAAATTACGATTCTCCGAAATACCAGCAAATATTTTTTCACCCAATCTTGATGATACGTGGTGGTAATGATGAGTACACAAATCCCACTTGGCTCACCAAATTGTGTTCTTCTAGGAAGAAGCGTTCGTCTACAGTAGCAGTATTTATATTTAGGTTTTCCTCTGTTCTCTCATATAGATAGATGAATTTAGAACTCTAAATCCAACATGGTTTGTAGTAGCTCTTTGAAACTTGACAAAATAAAGGAGTTCTCAGTTTTGTGTCTATGGTTTGTTTCTCTTCAAGTAGCCCTAGGCACAGAATGTGGAAAAGCACTTTCATTGAGAGGGGTTGCCAAGCTTCTAAGAAATAACAATTTTCCGAAATACCAACAAATACTTTTCACCCAATCTTGATGATACTTGGTGGTAATGATCAGTACACAAATCCCACTAGGCTCACCAAATTTTGTTTTTCTATGTTTTAGCGTTCGTCTACAGTAGCAGTTTTTATATTTAGGTTTCACTCTGTTCTCTCCTATATAGATAGATGAATTTGGAACTGTAAGTCCAACATGGTTTGTAGTAGCTCTTTGAAACTTGACAAAATAAAGAATTTATCAGTTTTATCTCTATGCTAGTTTCATCTTCAAGTAGCCCTAGGCACAGAGTGTGGAAGAGCACTTTCATTGAGAAGGGTTGCAAAGCTTCTAAGAAATAACGAGTTTCCGAAATACCAGCAAATATTTTTTCACCCAATCTTGATGATACTTAGTGGTAATGATCGGTATAAAAATCCCACTTGGCTCACCAAATTTTGTTCTTCTAGGTTGAATCGTTCGTCTACAGTAGCATTTTTATATTTAGGTTTCCCTCTGTTCTCTCCTATACAGATAGAATAATTTGGAACACTAAATAAAACATGGTTTGTAGTAGCTCCTTGAAACTTGACAGAATAAAGGAGTTCTCAGTTTTGTCTCTATGGTTTGTTTCCTCTTCAAGTAGCCCTAGGAGAGACTGTGGAAAACCACTTTAATTGAGAGGGGTTTCCAAGCTTCTAAGAAATAACAATATTCCGAAATACCATCAAATATTTTTCACCCAATCTTGAGAATACTTGGTTGTAATGATAAGTACACAGATCCCACTGGCTCACCAAATTTTGTTCTTCTATGTTGAAGCGTTCGTCTACAGTAGCAGTTTTTATATTTAGGTTTCACTCTGTTCTCTCCTTTATAGATAGATGAATTTTGAACTCTAAAACCAACTTGGTTTGTAGTCGCTCTTTGAAACTTGACAAAATAAAGGAGTTCTCAGCTTTGTCTCTATGGTTTGTTTCCTCTTCAAGTAGCCCTAAGCAGAGACTGTGGAAAAGCACTTTCATTGAAAGGGGTTGCCAAGCTTCCAACAAATAACGAGTTTCCGAAATACCAGCAAATATTTTTTCACAGAATCTTGATGATACGTGGTGCTAATGATGAGTACACAAATCCCACTAGGCTCACCAAATTTTGTTCTTCTAGGTTGAAGCGTTCGTCTACTGTAGTCGTTTTTATATTTAGGTTTCCCTCTGTTCTCTCCTATATAGATAGATGAATTTGGAACTCTAAATCCAACATGGTTTGTAATAGCTCTTTGAAACTTGACAAAATAAAGGACTTCTCAGTTTTGTCTCTATGGTTGTTTCCTCTTCAAGTAGCCCTAGGCACAGACTGTGGAAAAGCACTTTCATTGAAAGGGGTTGCCAAGCTTTCAAAAAATAACGAGTTCCCGAAATACCCGCAAATATTTTTTCACCCAATCTTGGTGATACTTGGTAGTAATGATTGGTACATAAATCCCACTTGACACACCATATTTTGATCTTCTAGGTTGAAGCGTTCTTTTACAGTAGCAGTTTATGTTTTTAGGTTTCCCCCTGTTCTCTCCTATATAGATAGATGAATTTCGAACTCTAAATCCAACATGGTGTGTAGTAGCTCTTTGTAACTTGAGAAAATAAAGGAATTCTAAGTTTTGTCTCTAATATTTGTTTCCTCTTAAAGTAGCCCTAAGCAGAGACTGTGTAAAAGCACTTTCATTGAAAGGGGTTGCCAAGCTTCCAAAAAATAACGAGTTCCCGAAATACCAGCAAATATTTTTTCACCGAGTCTTGATGATACTTGGTGATAATGATCAGTACACAAATCCCACTTGGCTCACCAAATTTTGTTCTTCTAAGTTGAAGCTTTCGTCTACAGAAATCATTTTTATATTTAGGTTTCCCTCTGTTCTCTCCTATATAGATAGATCAATTTGGAACTCTAAATCCAACATGGTTTGCAGTAGCTTTTTGAAACTTGACAAAAAAAGTAGATCTCAGTTTTGTCTCTATGGTTTGTTTTTTCTTCAAGTAGCCCTAATAAGAGACTGTGGAAAAGCACTTTCATTAAAAGGGGTTGCCAAGCTTCCAAAAAATGACGAGTTTCCGAAATACCAGGAAACATTTTTTTCACCCAATCTTGATGATACGTGGTGGTAATGACAAGTACACAAATTCCACTTGGCTCACCAAATTTTGTTCTTCTAGGTGGAAGCCTTCGTTTACAGTAGCAGTTTTTATTTTTGGTTTCACTCTGTTCTCTACTATAAAGATAGATGAAATTGGAACTCTAAATCCAACATGGTTTGTAGTAGCTCTTTGAAATTTGACAAAATAAAGGAGTTCTCAGTTTTGTCTCTAAGGTTTGTTTCCTCTTCAAGTAGCCCTAGGCACAGACTTTGGAAAAGCACATTCATTGAGAGGGGTTGCCAAGCTTCTAAGAAATAAGGAGTTTCCGAAATACCAGCAAATATTTTTTCACCCAATCGGGAGGATACGTGGTCGTAATGACAAGGACACAAGTCCCACTTGGCCCACCAAATTTTGTTCTTCTAGGTTGAAGCATTCGTTTACAGTAGCAGTTTATATTTTTAGGTTTCCCTCTGTTCTCTCCTATATAGATAGATGAATTTGGAACTCTAAATAAAACATGGTTTGTAGTAGCTCTTTGAAACTTGACAAAATAAAGGACTTCTCAGTTTTGTCTCTATGGTTTGTTTCCTCTTCAAGTAGCCCTAGGCACAGACTGTGGAATAGCAGTTTCATTGAGAGGGGTTGCCAAGCTTCTAAGAAATAACGAGTTTCCGAAATACCAGCAAATATTTTTTTACCCAGTCTTGATGATACTTGGTGGTAATGATCAGTACACAAATCCCACTTGGTCACCAATTTTTTTTCTTCTAGGTTGAAGCGTTCGTCTACAGTAGTCGTTTTTATATTTACGTTTCCCTCTGTTCTCTCCTATATAGATAGATGAATTTTAACTCTAAATCCAACATGGTTTATAGTCGCTCTTTGAAACATGACAAAAAAAAGTAGTTCTCAGTTTTGTCTCTATGGTTTGTTTCCTCTTCCAGTAGCCCTAAGCTTAGATTGTGGAAAAGCACGTTCATTGAAAGGGGTTGCCAAGCTTCCAAAAAATAACGAGTTCCCGAAATACCCGCAAATATTTTTTCACCCAATCTTGATGATACTTGGTGGTAATCATTGGTACACAAATCCCACTTGACTCACCAAATTTTGTTCTTCAACGTTGAAGCGTTCTTTTACAATAGCAGTTTATATTTTTAGGTTTCCCTCTGTTCTCTCCTATATAGATAGATGAATTTTGAACTCTTAATCCAACATGGTTTGTAGTAGCTCTTTGAAACTTGACAAAATAAAGGAATTCTAAGTTTTGTGTCTATTATTTGTTTCCTCTTCAAGTAGCCCTAAGAAGAAACTGGGGAAAAGCACTTTCATTGAAAGGGGTTGCAAAGCTTCCAAGAAATTACGAGTTTCCGAAATACCAGCAAATATTTTTTCATCCAATCTTGATGATACGTGGTGCTAATGATCGGGACAAATATCCCACTTGGCTCACCAAATTTTGTTTTTCTAGGTTGAAGCGTTCGTTTACAGTAGCAGTTTTTATTTTTATTTTTCCCTCTGTTCTCTCCTATATAGATAGATGAATTTGAAACCCTTAATCCAACATGGTTTGTAGTAGCTCTTTGAAACTTGACAAAATAAAGGAGTTCTCACTTTTGTCTATACGGTTTGTTTCCTATTCAAGTAGCCCTTGGAACAGACTGTGGAAAAGCACTTTCATTGAGAGGGGTTGCCAAGCTTCCAAGAAATAACGAGTTTCCGAAATAAGAGCAAATATTTTTTCACCCAATCTTGATGATACTTGGTGGTAATGATCAGTACAGAAATCCCACTTGACTCACCAAATTTTGTTCTTCTAGGTTGAAGCGTTCTTCTACAGTAGCAGTTTTTTATATTTAGGTTTCACTCTGTCTTCTTCTATATAGATACATAAATTTGGAACTCTAAATCCAACATGGTTTGTAGTAGCTCTTTGAAACTTGACAACATAAAGGAACTCTCAGTATTGTCTCTATGGTTTGTTTCCTCTTCAAGTAGCCCTAGGCACAGACTGTGGAAAAGCACTTTCATTGAAAGGCATTGCCAAGCTTCCAAGAAATAACGAGTTTCCGAAATATCAGCAAATATTTTTTCACCCAATCTGGATGACACTTGGTGGAAATGATCAGTACACAAATCCCAGTTGACTCACCAAATTTTGTTCCTCTAGGTTGAAGCGTTCGTTTACAGTAGCAGTTTATATTTTTAGGTTTCCCTCTGTTCTCTCCTATATAGATAGATGAATTTGGAACTCTAAATCCAACATGGTTTGTAGTAGCTCTTTGAAACTTGACAAAATAAAGTAGTTCACAGTATTGTCTCTATGGTTTGTGTCCTTTTCAAGGAGCCCTAGGCACAGACTCTGGAAAAGCACTTTCATTGAAACGGGTTGCCAAGCTTCCAAGAAATAACGAGTTTCCGAAATAGCAGCAAATATTTTTTCACCCAATCTGGATGATACTTGGTGGTAATGATCGGTACACAAATCCCACTTGACTCACCAAATTTTGTTCTTCTAGGTGGAAGCGTTCGTTTACAGTAGCAGTTTATATTTTTAGGTTTCCCTCTGTTCTCTCCTATATAGATAGATGAATTTGGAACTCTAAATCCAACATGGTTTGTAGTAGCTCTTTGAAACTTGACAAAATAAAGCAGTTCTCAGTTTTTTCTCTATGATTTGTTTCCTTTTCAAGTAGCCCTAAGCAGAGACTGTGGAAAAGCACTTTCTTTGAAAGGGGTTGCCAAGTTTGGAAGAAATAATGAGTTTCCGAAATACCAGCAAATATTTTTTCACCAAATCTTGATGATACTTGGTGGTAATGAAAAGTGCACAAATCCCACTTGGCTTACCAAATTTTGTTCTTCTTGGTTGAAGCGTTCGTTTCAAGTAGCAGTTTTTATTTTTAGGTTTCACTCTGTTCTCTCCTATGTAGATAGATGAATTTGGAACTCTAAATCCAACAAGGTTTGTAGTAGCTCTTTGAAACATGACATAATAAAGGAGTTCTCAGGTTTGTCTCTATAATTTGTTTCCTCTTCAAGTAGCCCTAAGCAGAGACTGTGGAAAAGCACTTTCATTGAAAGGGGTTGCCAAGCTTCCAAGAAATTACGAGGTTTCCGAAATACCAGCAAATATTTTTTCACCCAATCTGAATGATACGTGGTCGTAATGACAAGGACACAAATCCCCCTTGGCCCATCAAATTTTGTTCTTCTAGGTTGAAGCATTCGTTTACAGTAGCAGTTTATATTTTTAGGTTTCCCTGTGTTCTCTCCTATATAGATAGATGAATTTGGAACTCTAAATTCAACATGGTTTCTAGTAGCTCTTTGAAACTTGATAAAATAAAGGAGTTCTCAGTTTTGTCTCTATGGTTTGTTTCCTCTTCAAGTAAACCTAGGCACAGACTGTGGAAAAGCACTTTCATTGAGAGGGGTTGCAAAGCTTCTAAGAAATAACGAGTTTCCGAAATACCAGCCAATATTTTTTCACCCAATCATGATGATACTTGGTGTTAATGATCAGTACACAAATCCCACTTGGCTCACTAAAATTTTGCTCTTCTGGTTTGAAGCATTCGTCGAGAGTAGCAGTTTTTATATTTAGGTTTCCCTCTCTTCTCTCCTATATAGTTAAATGAATTTGGAAATCTAAATCCAACATGGTTTGTAGTAGCTCTTTGAAATTTGACAAAAAAAGTAGTTCTCAGTTTTGTCTCTATGGTTTGTATCCTCTTCAAGTAGCCCTTAGCAGAGACTGTGGAAAAGCACTTTCATTGAAAGGGGTTGCCAAGCTTCCAAGAAATTAGGACTTTCCGAAATAACAGCAAATATATTTTACCCAATCTGGATGATACGTGGTGGTAATGACAAGAACACAAATCCCACTTTTCTCACCAAATTTTGTTCTTCTATGTTTAAGCGTTCGTATACAGTAGCAGTTTTTATATTTAGGTTTCCCTCTGTTCTCTCCTATATAGATAGATGAATTTGGAACTCTAAATCCAACATGGTTTGTAGTAGCTCTTTGAAACTTGACAAAATAAAGGAGTTCTCACTTTTGTCGCTATGGTTTGCTTCCTCTTCAAGTAGCCCTAGGCACAGACTGTGGAAAAGCACTTTCATTGAGAGGAGTTGCGAAACTTCCAAGAAATAACGAGATTCCGAAACACCAGCAAATATTTTTTCACCCAATCTTGATGATACGTGGTGGTAATGATCGGTACAGAAATCCCACTTGACTCACCAAATTTTGATCTTCTAGGTTGAAGCATTCGTTTACAGTAGCAGTTTTTATTTTTAGGTTTCCCTCTGTTCTCTCCTATATAGTTAGATGAATTTGGAACTCTAAATCCAACATGGTTTGTAGTAGCTCTTTGAAACTTGACAAAATAAAGGAGTTCTCAGTTTTGTCTCTATGGTTTGTTTCCTCTTCATGTAGCCCTAGGCACAGACTGTGGAAAAGCACTTTCATTGAGAGGGGTTGCCAAGCTTCTAAGAAATAACGAGTTTCCAAAATACCAGCAAATATTTTTTCACCCAATCTTGATGATACTTGGTGGTAATGATCAGTACACAAATCGCACTTGGCTCACCAAATTTTGTTCTTCTAGGTTGAAGCGTTCGTCTACAGTAGCAGTTTTTATATTTAGGTTTATCTGTTCTCTCCTATATAGATAGATGAATTTGGAACTCTAAATACAACATGGTTAGTAGTAGCTCTTTGAAACTTGACAAAAAAACGTAGTTCGCAATTTTGTGTCTATGGTTTGATTCCTCTTCAAATATCCCTAGGCAGAGACTCTGGAATAGCACTTTCATTGAAAGTGGTTGCCAAGCTTCCAATAAATTACGAGTTACCGAAATACCAGCAAATATTTTTTCACCCAATCTTGATGATACGTGGTGTTAATGACTACTACACAAATCCCACTTGGCTCACCAAATTTTGTTCTAGGTTGAATCATTCGTTTACAGTAGCAGTTTTTATTTTTACTTTTAACTCAGTCCACTTCTATATAGATAGATGAATTTGGAACTCTAAATCCAACATGGTTTGTAGTAGCTCTTTGAAAATTGATAAAATAAAGGAGTTCCCAGTTTTCCCTCTATGGTTTGTTTCCTCTTCAAGTAGCCCTAGACACAGACTGTGGAAAAGCACTTTCATTGAGAGGGGTTGCCAGGCTTCTATGAAATAACAAGTTTCCGAAATACCAGCAAATATTTTTTCACCCAATCTTGATGATACTTGGTGGTAATGATCAGTACACAAATCGCACTTGGCTCACCAAATTTTGTTCTTCTAGGTTGAATCGTTCGTTTACAGTATCAGTTTATATTTTCAGGTTGCCCTCTGTTCTCTCCTATATAGATAGATGAATTTGGAATCTAAATCCAACATGGTCTGTAGTAGCTCTTGGAAAGTTGACAAAATAAAGGAGTTCTCAGGTTTGTCTCTATGGTTTGTTTTCTCTTCAATAACCCTAGGCACAGACTGTGGAAAAGCATTTCATTGAGAGTGGTTGCCAAGCTCTAAGAAATAACGAATTTCAGAAATAGCACAAATATTTATTCACCCAATATTGATGATACTTTGTGGTAATGATCAATACACAAATCCCACTTGGCTCACCAAATTTTGTTCTTCTAGGTTGAAGCGTTCGTCTACAGTTGCAGTTTTTATATTTAGGTTTCCCTCTGTTCTCTCCTAAATAGATAGATGAATTTGGAACTCTAAATCCAACATGGTTTGTAGTAGCTCTTTGAAACTTGACAAAAAAAAGTAGTTCTCAGTTTTTTCTCTATGGTTTGTTTCCTCTTCAAGTAGCCCTAAGTATACACTTTGGAAAAGCACTTTCATAGAAAGTGGTTGCCAAGCTTCCAAGAAATTACGAGTTTCCTAAATACCAGCAAATATTTTTTCACCCAATCTTGATGATACGTGGGGGTATTGACTAGTACACAAATCCCACTTGGTTCAACAAATTTTGTCTTCTAGTTTCCAGCGTTCGTTTACAGTAGCAGTTTTTATTTTTAGGATTCCCTCCGTTCTCTCCTATATAGATAGATGAATTTGGAACTCTAAATCCAACTTGGGTTGTAGTAGCTCTTTGAAACTTGACAAAATAAAGGAGTTCTCAGGTTTGTCTCTATGGTTTGTTTCCTCTTCAATAGCCCTAGGCACAGACTCTGGAAAAGCACTTCATTTAGAGGGGTTGACAAGCTTCCAAGAAATAACGAGTTTCCGAAATACCAGCAAATTTTTTTTACCCAATCTTGATGGTACTTGGTGTTAATGATCTGTACACAAATCCCATTGACTCACCAAATTTTGACACTTCTAGGTTGAAGCATTCGTTTACAGTAGCAGTTTATATTTTTAGGTTTCCCTCTGTTCTCTCCTATGTAGATAGATGAATTTGGAACTCTAAATTCAACATGGTTTGTAGTAGCTCTTTGAAACTTGACAAAATAAAGGAGATCTCAGTTTTGTCTCTCTGGTTGGTTTCCTGTTCAAGTAGCCATAGGCAGAGACTGTGGAAAAGCACTTTCATTGAGAGGGGTTGCCAATCTTCTAAGAAATAACGAGTTTCCGAAATACCAGCAAATATTTTTTCACCCAATCTAGATGATACGTGATGGTATTGACAAGTACACAAATCCCACTTGGCTCACCAAATTTTGTTCTTCTAGGTTGAAACGTTCGTTTACAGTAGCAGTTTTTTTTTTTTTGTTTTTTGTTTTTTGTTTTTTTTTTAGGTTTTATTCTGTTCTCTCTTATATAGACCGAAAAATTTGGAACTCTAAATCCAACATGGTTTGTAGTAGCTCTTTGAAACTTGACAAAATAAATTAGTTCTCAGTTTTGTTTCTATGGTTTGTATCCTCTTAAAGTAGCCCTAGGCACAGACTGTGGAAAAGCACTTTAATTGAGAGGGGTTGCCAAGCTTCTAAGCAATAACGAGTTTCCAAAATACCAGCTAATATTTTTTCACCCAATCTTTGTGATACTCGGTGGTAATGATCGGTACACAAATCCCACTTTGCTCATCCAATTTTGTTCTTCTAGGTTGAAGCGTTTGTTTACAGTAGCAGTTTTTATTTTTAGGTTTCACTCTGTTCTCTCCTATATAGATAGATGAATTTGGAACTCTAAATCCAACATGGTTTGCAGTAGCTTTTCGAAACTTGACGAAATAAAGGAGTTCTCAGTTTCATCTCTATTGTTTGTTTCCTCTTCAAGTTGCCCTAGGTACAGACTTGAAAAAGCACTTTCATTGAGGGGGTTGCCAAGCTTCTAAGAAACAACGAGTTTCCGAAATACCAGCAATTATTTTTTCACCCAATCTTGATGATACCTAGTGGTAATGATAAGTCCACAAATCCCACTTGGCTCACCAAATTTTGTTCTTCTAGGTTTAAGCGTTCGTCTACAGTAGCAGTTTTTATATTTAGGTTTCACTCTGTTTTCTCTTATATAGATAAATGAATTTGGAACTCTAAATCCAACATGGTTTGTAGTAGCTCTTTGAAACTTGACAAAATAAAGGAGTTCTCTGTTTGGTCTCTATGTTTTGTTTCCCCTTCAAGTAGCCCTAGGCACAGACTGTGGAAAAGCACTTCATTGAGAGGGGTTGACAAGCTTCCAAGAAATAACGAGTTTCTGAAATACCAGCAAATTTTTTTTACCCAATCTTGATGGTACTTGGTGGTAATGATCTTTACACAAATCCCATTGACTCGCCAAATTTTGACACTTCTAGGTTGAAGCATTCGTTTACAGTAGCAGTTTATATTTTTAGGTTTTCCTCTGTTCTCTCCTATGTAGATAGATGAATTTGGAACTCTAAATACAACATGGTTTGTAGTAGCTCTTTGAATTTTGACAAAATAAAGTAGTTCTCATATTTGTCTCTATAATTTGTTTCCTCTTCAAGTAGCCTTAAGAAGAGACTGTGGAAAAGCCCTTTCATTGAAAGGAGTTGTGAAGCTTCCAAGAAATTACGAGTTTCCGAAATACCAGCAAATACTTTTTCACCCAATCTTGATGATACGTATTGGTAATGACAAGTACACAAATCCCACTTGGCTCACCAAATTTTGTTCTTCTAGGTTGAAGCGTTCGTTTACAGTAGCAGTTTTTATTTTTAGGTTTCATTCTGTTCTCTCTTATATAGATCGAAAAATTTGGAACACTAAATCCAACATGGTTTGTAGTAGCTTTTGAAAGTTGACAAAATAAAGTAGTTCTCTGTATTGTCTCTATGGTTTGTATCCTCTTCAAGTAGCCCTAGGCACAGACTGTGGAAAATCACTTTCATTGAAAGGGGTTGCCAAGCTTCCAAGAAATAACGAGTTTCCGAATTACCAGCAAATATTTTTTTACCCAATCTTGATGATACTTGGTGGTAATGATCTGTACACAAATCCAATTGACTCACCAAATTTTGACACTTCTAGGTTAAAGCATTCGTTTACAGTAGCAGTTTATATTTTTAGGTTTCCCTCTGTTCTCTCCTATGTAGATAGATGAATTTGGAACTCTAAATCCAACATGGTTTGTAGTAGCTCTTTGAAACTTGACAAAATAAAGGAGTTTTCAGTTTTGTCTCTCTGGTTGGTTTCCTGTTCAAGTAGCCATAGGCACAGACTGTGGAAAAGCAATTTCATTGAGAGTGGTTGCCAATCTTCTAAGAAATAACGAGTTTCCGACATACCAGCAAATATTTTTTCACCCAATCTTGATGATACTTGGTGGTAATGATCAGTACACCAATCCCACTTGGCTCACCAAATTTTGTATTTCTAGGTTGAAGCGTTCGTCTACAGTAGCGGTTTTTATATTTAGGTTTCACTCTCTTCTTTTCTATATAGATAGATGAATTTGGAACTCTAAATCCAACATGGTTTGTAGTAGCTCTTTGAAACATGACAAAATAAAGGAGTTCTGAGTATTGTCTCTATGGTTTGTGTCCTCTTCAAGTAGCCCTAGGCACAGACTGTGGAAAAGCACTTTCATTGAAGGGGGTTGCCAAGCTTCCAAGAAATAACGAGTTTCCGAAATACCAGCAAATATTTTTTCACCCTATCTTGATGATACTTGGCGATAATGATCAGTACACAAATCCCACTTGGCTCAATAAATTGTGTTCTTCTAGGTTGAAGCGTTCGTCTACAGTAGCAGTTTTTATATTTAGGTTTCCCTCTGTTCTCTCCTATATAGATAGATGAATTTGGAACTCTAAATCCAACATGGTTTGTAGTATCTCCTTGAAACTTGACAAAATAAAGGAGTTCTCAGTTTTGTCTCTATGGTTTGTTTCCTCCTCAAGTAGCCCTAAGCAGAGACTGTGGAAAAGCACTTTCATTGAAATGGGTTGCCAAGCTTTAAAGAATTTAGGAGTTTCCAAAATACCAGCAAATATTTTTTCACCCAGTCTTGATGAACGTGGTGGTAATGACAAGTACACAAATCCCACTTGGCTCACCAAGTTTTGTTCTTCTAGGTTGAAGCGTTCGTTTACAGAAGCATTTTTCATTTTTAGGTTTCACCCTGTCCTCTCCTATATAGATAGATGAATTTGGAAATCTAAATCCAACATGGTTTGTAGTAGCTCTTTGAATATTGACAAAAAGTAGTTCTTAATTTTGTCTCTATGATTTGTTTCCTCTTCAAGTAGTCCTAAGCAGAGACTGTGGAAAAGAACTTTCATTGAAAGGAGTTGCCAAGCTTTCGAGAAATTACGAGTTTCCGAAATACCAGCAAATATTTTTTACCCAATGTTGATGATACGTGGTGGTAATGACAAGTACACAAATCCCACTTGGCTTACCAAATTTTGTTCTTCTAGGTTGAAGCGTTCGTTTACAGTAGCAGTTTTTGTTTTTAGGTTTCATTCTGTTCTCTCTTATATAGATCGAAAAATTTGGAACTCTAAATCCAACATGGTTTGTAGTAGCTTTTGAAACTTGACAAAATAAGTAGTTCTCTGTATCGTCTCTATGGTTTGTTTCCTCTTCAAGTAGCCCTAGGCACAGACTGTGGAAAATCACTTTCATTGAAAGGGGTTGCCAAGCTTCCAAGAAATAACGAGTTTCCGAAATACCAGCAAATTTTTTTTACCCAATCTTGATGGTACTTGGTGGTAATGATCTGTACACAAATCCCATTGACTCACCAAATTTTGAACTTCTAGGATGAAGCATTCGTTTACAGTAGCAGTTTATATTTTTAGGTTTCCCTCTGTTCTCTCCTATGTAGATAGATGAATTTGGAACTCTAAATCCAACATGGTTTGTAGTAGCTCTTTGAAACTTGACAAAATAAAGGAGTTCTCTGTTTGGTCTCTATGTTTTGTTTCCCCTTCAAGTAGCCCTAGGCACAGACTGTGGAAAAGCACTTCATTGAGAGGGGTTGACAAGCTTCCAAGAAATAACGAGTTTCCGAAATACCAGCAAATTTTTTTTACCCAATCTTGATGGTACTTGGTGGTAATGATATGTACACAAATCCCATTGACTCGCCAAATTTTGACACTTCTAGGTTGAAGCATTCGTTTACAGTAGCAGTTTATATTTTTAGGTTTTCCTCTGTTCTCTCCTATGTAGATAGATGAATTTGGAACTCTAAATACAACATGGTTTGTAGTAGCTCTTTGAAACTTGACAAAATAAAGTAGTTCTCATATTTGTCTCTATAATTTGTTTCCTCTTCAAGTAGCCTTAAGAAGAGACTGTGGAAAAGCACTTTCATTGAAAGGAGTTGTGAATCTTCCAAGAAATTACGAGTTTCTGAAATACCAGCAAATACTTTTTCACCCAATCTAGATGATACGTGATGGTATTGACAAGTACACAAATCCCACTTGGCTCACCAAATTTTGTTCTTCTAGGTTGAAGCGTTCGTTTACAGTAGCTGTTTTTATTTTTTGGTTTCACTCTGTTCTCTTTTATATAGATAGATGAATTCGGAACTCTAAATCCAACATGGTTTGTAGTAGCTCTTTGAAACTTGACAAAATAAATTAGTTCTCAGTTTTGTCTCTATGGTTTGTATCCTCTTAAAGTAGCCCTAGGCACAGACTGTGGAAAAGCACTTTAATTGAGAGGGGTTGCCAAGCTTCTAAGCAATAATGAGTTTCCAAAATACCAGCTAATATTTTTTCACCCAATCTTTGTGATACTCGGTGGTAATGATCGGTACACAAATCCCACTTGGCTCACCCAATTTTGTTCTTCTAGGTTGAAGCGTTCGTTTACAGTAGCAGTTTTTATTTTTAGGTTTCACTCTGTTCTCTCCTATATAGATAGATGAATTTGGAACTCTAAATCCAACATGGTTTGCAGTAGCTCTTCGAAACTTGACGAAATAAAGGAGTTCTCAGTTTCATCTCTATTGTTTGTTTCCTCTTCAAGTTGCCCTAGGCACAGACTTGAAAAAGCACTTTCATTGATTGGGTTGCCAAGCTTCTAAGAAACAACGAGTTTCCGAAATACCAGCAATTATTTTTTCACCCAATCTTGATGATACTTAGTGGTAATGATAAGTCCACAAATCCCACTTGGCTCACCAAATTTTGTTCTTCTAGGTTTAAGCGTTCGTCTACAGTAGCAGTTTTTATATTTAGGTTTCACTTTGTTTTCTCTTATATAGATAAATGAATTTGGAACTCTAAATCCAACATGGTTTGTAGTAGCTCTTTGAAACTTGACAAAATAAAGGAGTTCTCTGTTTTGTCTCTATGGTTTGTTTCCTCTTCAAGTAGCCCTAGGCACAGACTGTGAAAAGCACTTTCATTGAGAGGGGTTGCTAAGCTTCTAAAAAATAACGAGTTTCCGAAATACCAGCAAATATTTTTTCACCCAATCTTGATGACACTTGGTGGTAATGATCAGTCCACAAATCCCACTTGGCTCACCAAATTTTGTTCTTCTAGGTTTAAGCGTTCGTCTACAGTAGCAGTTTTTATATTTAGGTTTCACTCTGTTCTCTCTTATATAGATAAATGAATTTGGAACTCTAAATCCAACATGGTTTGTACTAGCTCTTTGAAACTTCACAAAAAATGTAGTTCTCAGTTTCGTCTCAATAATTTGTTTCCTCTTCAAGTAGCCTTAAGAAGAGACTGTGGAAAAGCACTTTCATTGAAAGGAGTTGTGAAGCTTCCAAGAAATTACGAGTTTCCGAAATACCAGCAAATACTTTTTCACCCAATCTTGATGATACGTGGTGGTAATGACAAGTACACAAATCCCACTTGGCTCACCAAATTTTGTTCTTCTAGGTTGAAGCGTTCGTTTACAGTAGCAGTTTTTATTTTTAGGTTTCATTCTGTTCTCTCTTATATAGATCGAAAAATTTGGAACACTAAATCCAACATGGTTTGTAGTAGCTTTTGAAAGTTGACAAAATAAAGTAGTTCTCTGTATTGTCTCTATGGTTTGTATCCTCTTCAAGTAGCCCTAGGCACAGACTGTGGAAAATCACTTTCATTGAAAGGGGTTGCCAAGCTTCCAAGAAATAACGAGTTTCCGAATTACCAGCAAATATTTTTTTACCCAATCTTGATGATACTTGGTGGTAATGATCTGTACACAAATCCCATTGACTCACCAAATTTTGACACTTCTAGGTTAAAGCATTCGTTTACAGTAGCAGTTAATATTTTTAGGTTTCCCTCTGTTCTCTCCTATGTAGATAGATGAATTTGGAACTCTAAATCCAACATGGTTTGTAGTAGCTCTTTGAAACTTGACAAAATAAAGGAGTTTTCAGTTTTGTCTCTCTGGTTGTTTTCCTGTTCAAGTAGCCATAGGCACAGACTGTGGAAAAGCACTTTCATTGAGAGGGGTTGCCAATCTTCTAAGAAATAACGAGTTTCCGACATACCAGCAAATATTTTTTCACCCAATCTTGATGATACTTGGTGGTAATGATCAGTACACCAATCCCACTTGGCTCACCAAATTTTGTATTTCTAGGTTGAAGCGTTCGTCTACAGTAGCAGTTTTTATATTTAGGTTTCACTCTCTTCTTTTCTATATAGATAGATGAATTTGGAACTCTAAATCCAACATGGTTTGTAGTAGCTCTTTGAAACTTGACAAAATAAAGGAGTTCTGAGTATTGTCTCTATGGTTTGTTTCCTCTTCAAGTAGCCCTAGGCACAGACTGTGGAAAAGCACTTTCATTGAAGGGGGTTTCCAAGCTTCCAAGAAATAACGAGTTTCCGAAATACCAGCAAATATTTTTTCACCCTATCTTGATGATACTTGGCGATAATGATCAGTACACAAATCCCACTTGGCTCAATAAATTGTGTTCTTCTAGGTTGAAGCGTTCATCTACAGTAGCAGTTTTTATATTTAGGTTTCCCTCTGTTCTCTCCTATATAGATAGATGAATTTGGAACTCTAAATCCAACATGGTTTGTAGTATCTCCTTGAAACTTGACAAAATAAAGGAGTTCTCAGTTTTGTCTCTATGGTTTGTTTCCTCCTCAAGTAGCCCTAAGCAGAGACTGTGGAAAAGCACTTTCATTGAAATGGGTTGCCAAGCTTTCAAGAATTTAGGAGTTTCCAAAATACCAGCATATATTTTTTCACCCAGTCTTGATGAACGTGGTGGTAATGACAAGTACACAAATCCCACTTGGCTCACCAAGTTTTGTTCTTCTAGGTTGAAGCATTCGTTTACAGAAGCATTTTTCATTTTTAGGTTTCACCCTGTTCTCTCCTATATAGATAGATGAATTTGGAAATCTAAATCCAACATGGTTTGTAGTAGCTCTTTGAATATTGACAAAAAGTAGTTCTTAATTTTGTCTCTATGATTTGTTTCCTCTTCAAGTAGTCCTAAGCAGAGACTGTGGAAAAGAACTTTCATTGAAAGGAGATGCCAAGCTTTCGAGAAATTACGAGTTTCCGAAATACCAGCAAATATTTTTTACCCAATGTTGATGATACTTGGTGGTAATGACAAGTACACAAATCCCACTTGGCTTACCAAATTTTGTTCTTCTAGGTTGAAGCGTTCGTTTACAGTAGCAGTTTTTGTTTTTAGGTTTCATTCTGTTCTCTCTTATATAGATCGAAAAATTTGGAACTCTAAATCCAACATGGTTTGTAGTAGCTTTTGAAAAGTGACAAAATAAGTAGTTCTCTGTATTGTCTCTATGGTTTGTTTTCTCTTCAAGTAGCCCTAGGCACAGACTGTGGAAAATCACTTTCATTGAAAGGGGTTGCCAAGCTTCCAAGAAATAACGAGTTTCCGAAATACCAGCAAATTTTTTTTACCCAATCTTGATGGTACTTGGTGGTAATGATCTGTACACAAATCCCATTGACTCACCAAATTTTGAACTTCTAGGATGAAGCATTCGTTTACAGTAGCAGTTTATATTTTTAGGTTTCCCTCTGTTCTCTCCTATGTAGATAGATGAATTTTTAACTCTAAATACAACATGGTTTGTAGTAGTTCTTTGAAACTTGACAAAATAAAGGAGATCTCAGTTTTGTCTCTCTGGTTGGTTTCCTGTTCAAGTAGCCATAGGCACAGACTGTGGGAAAGCACTTTCATTGAGAGGGGTTGCCAATCTTCTAAGAAATAACGAGTTTCAGAAATACCAGCAAATATTTTTTCACCCAATCTTGATGATAATTGGTGGTAATGATCAGTACACCAATCCCACTTGGCTCACCAAATTTTGTATTTCTAGGTTGAAGCGTTCGTCTACAGTAGCAGTTTTTATATTTAGGTTTCTCTATGTTCTTTTCTATATAGATAGATGAATTTGGAACTCTAAATAAAACATGGTTTGTAGTAGCTTTTGAAACTTGACAAAATAAAGTAGTTCTCTGTATTGTCTCTATGGTTTGTTTCCTCTTCAAGTAGCCCTAGGCACAGACTGTGGAAAAGCACTTTCATTGAAGGGGGTTGCCAAGCTTCCATGAAATAACGAGTTTCCAATATACCAGCAAATATTTTTTCACCCAATCTTGATGATACTTGGCGATAATGATCAGTACACAAATCCCACTTGGCTCAATAAATTGTGTTCTTCTAGGTTGAAGCGTTCGTCTACAGTAGCAGTTTTTATATTTAGGTTTCCCCCTGTTCTCTCCTATATAGATAGATGAATTTGGAACTCTAAATCCAACATGGTTTGTAGTATGTCCTTGAAACTTGACAATATAAAGGAGTTCTCAGTTTTGTCTCTATGGTTTGTTTCCTCCTCAAGTAGCAATAAGCAGAGACTGTGGAAAAGCACTTTCATTGAAATGGGTTGCCAAGCTTTCAAGAAATTAGGAGTTTCCAAAATACCAACAAATATTTTTTCACCCAGTCTTGATGAACGTGGTGGTAATGACAAGTACACAAATCCCACTTGGCTCACCAAGTTTTGTTCTTCTAGGTTGAAGCGCTCGTTTACAGTAGCATTTTTTATTTTTAGGTTTCACCCTGTTCTCTCCTATATAGATAGATGAATTTGGAACTCTAAATCCAACATGGTTTGTAGTAGCTCTTTGAATATTGACAAAAAGTAGTTCTTTATTTTGTTTCTATGATTTGTTTCCTCTTCAAGTAGTCCTAATCAGAGAGTGTGGAAAAGAACTTTCATTGAAAGGAGTTGCCACGGTTTCGAGAAATTACGAGTTTCCTAAAACCAGCAAATATTTTTTCACCCAATCTTGATGATACGTGGTGGTAATGACAAGTACACAAATCCCACTTGGCTTACCAAATTTTGTTCTTCTAGGTTGAAGCGTTCGTTTACAGTAGCAGTTTTTATTTTTAGGTTTCACTTTGTTATCTCCTATATAGATAGATGATTTTGGAATGCTAAATCCAACATGGTTTGTAGTAGCTATTTGAAACTTGACAAAATAAAGGAGTTCTGAGTATTGTCTCTATGGTTTGTTTCCTCTTCAAGTAGCCCTAAGCACAGACTGTGGAAAAGCACTTTCATTGAAGGGGGTTGCCAAGCTTCCAAGAAATAACGAGTTTCCGAAATACCAGCAAATATTTTTTCACCCAATCTTGATGATACTTGGCGATAATGATCAGTACACAAATCCCACTTGGCTCAATAAATTGTGTTCTTCTAGGTTGAAGCGTTCGTCTACAGTAGCAGTTTTTATATTTAGGTTTCCCTCTGTTCTCTCCTATATAGATAGATGAATTTGGAACTCTAAATCCAACATGGTTTGTAGTATCTTCTTGAAACTTGAAAAAATAAAGGAGTTCTCAGTTTTGTCTCTATGGTTTGTTTCCTTCTCAAGTAGCCCTAAGCAGAGACTGTGGAATAGCACTTTCATTGAAATGGGTTGCCAAGCTTTCAAGAAATTAGGAGTTTCCAAAATACCAGCAAATATTTTTTCACCCAGTCTTGATGAACGTGGTGGTAATGACAAGTACACAAAATCCCACTTAGCTCACCAAGTTTTGTTCTTCTAGGTTGAAAGCGTTCGTTTACAGTAGCATTTTTTATTTTTAGGTTTCACCCTGTTCTCTCCTATATAGATAGATGAATTTGAACTCTAAATCCAACATGGTTTGTAGTAGCTCTTTGAATATTGACAAAAAGTAGTTCTTAATTTTGTCTCTATGATTTGTTTCCTCTTCAAGTAGTCCTAAGCAGAGACTGTGGAAAAGAACTTTCATTGAAAGGAGTTGCCAAGCTTTCGAGAAAATTACGAGTTTCCAAAATACCAGCAAATATTTTTCACCCAATCTTGATGAATGTACGTTGTGGAATGACAAGTCACAATTCCAACTTGGCTCACCAAATTTTGTTCTTCTAGGTTGAAGCGTTCGTTTACAGTAGCAGTTTTTCTTTTTAGGTTTCACTCTGTTCTCTCCTATATAGATAGATGAATATGGAACACTAAATCCAAAATGGTTTGTAGTAGCTCTTTGAAACTTGAAAAAATAAAGGAGTTCTCGGTTTTTTCTCAATGGTTTGTTTAATCTCAAGTAGCCCTAGGCACAGACTGTGGAAAAGCACTTTCTTTGAGAGGGGTTGCCAAGCTTGTAAGAAATAAGGATTTCCGAAATACCAGCAAATATTTTTCACCCAAACTTGATGATACGTTGTGGTAAAGACGAGTACAAAAATCCCACTTGGCTCACCAAATTTTTTTCTTCTAGTTTGAAGCGATCGTCTACAGTAGCAGTTTTTATATGTAGGTTTCACTCTGTTCTCTCTTATATAGATAGATCAATTTGGAACTCGAAATCCAACATGGTTTGTAGTAGCTCTTTGAAACGTGACAAAATAATGTATTTCTCAGTTTTGTCTTATGGTTTGTTTCCTCTTCAAGTAGCCCTAGGCACAGACTGTGGAAAAGCACTTTCATTGAGAGGGGTTGCCAAGCTTGTAAGAAATAAAAATTTCCAAAATACCAGCAAACATTTTTCACCCAATCTTGATGATACGTGGTGGTAATGATCAGTACACAAATCCCACTTGCCTCACCAAATTTTGTTCTTCTAGGTTGAAGCGTTCGGCTACAGTAGCAGTTTTTATGTTTAGGTTTCACCCTGCTCACTCCTATATAGATAGATGAATTTGGAACTCTAAATCAAACATGGTTTGTAGTAGCTCTTTGAAACTTGACAAAATAAACGAGTTCTCAGTTTTGTCTCTATGGTTTGTTTCCTCTTCAAGTAGTCCTAAGCAGAGACCGTGGAAAAGCACTTTCATTGAAAGGGGTTGCCAAGCTTCCAAGAAATTACGAGTTTCCGAAATACCAGCAAATGTTTTTTCACCCAATCTCGATGATACTTGGTGGTAATGATCGGTACACAAATCCCACTTGGCTCACAAAATTTTGTTCTTCTAGTTTGAAGCTTCCGATTACAGTAGCAGTTTATATTTTTAGGTTTCCCTCTGTTCTCTCCTATATAGATAGATGAATTTGGAACTCTAAATCCAACATCATTTGTGGTAGCTCTTTGAAACTTGACAATACAAAGTAGTTCTCAGTTTTGTCTCTATGGTTTGTATAGTCTTCAAGTAGCCCTAATCAGATACTGTGGAAAAGCACTTTCATTGAAAGGGGTTGCCAAGCTTCCAAGAAATTACGAGTTTCTTAAATACCAGCAAATATTTTTTCACCCAATCTTGATGATACTTGGTGGTAATGATCAGTACACAAATCAAACTTGACTCACCAAATTTTCTTCTTCTAGGTTGAAGCGTTCGTCTTGAGTAGCAGTTTTTATATTTAGGTTTCACTCTATTCTCTCCTATACAGATAGATGAATTTGGAACTCTAAATCCAACATGGTTTGTAGTAGCTCTTTGAAACTTGACAAAATAAAGGAGTTCTCAGTTTTGTCTCTATGGTTTGTATCCTCTTCAAGTAGCCCTAGGCACAGACTGTCTAAAAGCACTTTTATTCGAGGGATTGCCAAGCTTCTAAGAAATAACGAGTTTCCGAAATACCAGCAAATATTTTTTCACCCAATCTTGATGATACTTTTGGTAATGGACAGTACACAAATCTCACTTGGCTCACCAAATTTTGTTCTTCTATGTTGAAGCGTTCGTCTACAATAGCAGTATTTATATTTAAGTTTCCCTCTGTTCTCTCCTATATAGATAGATGAATTTGGAACTCTAAATCCATCATGGTTTGTAGTAGCTCTTTGAAACTTGACAATACAAAGTAGTTCTCAGTTTTGTCTCTATGGTTTGTATAGTCTTCAAGTATCCCTAAGCGGAGACTGTGGAAAAGCACTTTCATTGAAAGGAATTTCTAAGCTTCCAAGAAATTGCGAGTTTCTTAAATACCAGCAAATATTTTTACACCCAATCTTGATGATACGTGGTGGTAATGACAAGTACACAAATCCCATTTGGCTCACCAAATTTTGTTCTTCTAGGTTGAAGCGTTCGTCTACAGTAGCAGTTTCTAATTTAGGTTTCCCTCTGTTATCTCTTATATAGATAGATGAATTTAAAACTCTAAATCCAACATGGTTTGTAGTAGCTCTTTGAAACTTGACCAAAAAAAGTAGTTTTCAGTTTTGTCTCTATGGTTTGTTTCCTCTTCAAGTAGCCCTAAGCAGAGACTGTGGTAAAGCACTTTCATTGAAAGGGGTTGCCAAGCTTCCAAGAAATTACGAGTTTCCGAAATACCAGCAAATATTTTTTCACCCAATCTTGATGATACTTGGTGGTAATTATCAGTACACAAATCCCACTTGACTCACCATATTTTGTTCTTCTAGGTTGAAGCGTTCGTTTGCAGTAGCAGTTTTTATATTTAGGTTTTTCTCTGTTCTCTCCTATATAGATAGATGAATTTGGAACTCTAAATTCAACATGGTTTGTAGTAGCTCTTTGAAACTTGACAAAATAAAGGAGTTCTCAGTTTTGTCTCCATGGTTTGTTTCCTCTTCAAGTAGCCCTAGACACAGACTGTGGAGAAGCACTTGCATTGAAAGGGGTTGCCAAGCTTATAAGACACAACGAGTTTCCGAAATACCAGAAGATATTTTTTCACCCAATCTTGATGATACTTGGTGGTAATGATCAGGACACAAATCCCACTTGGCTCACCAAATTTTGTTCTTCTAGGTTTAAGCGTTCGTCTACAGTAGCAGTTTTTATATTTAGGTTTTTCTCTGTTCTCTCCTATATAGATAGATGAATTTGGAACTCTAAATCCAACATGGTTTGTAGTAGCTCTTTGAAACTTGACAAAATAAAGGAGTTCTCAGATTTGACACTATGGTTTGTTTCCTCTTCAAGTAGCAGTAGGCACAGACTGTGGAAAAGCACTTTCATTGAGAGGGGTTGCCAAGCTTCTAAGAAATAAATTTTCCGAAATTGCAGCAAATATTTCTTCACCCAATCTTGATGATACTTGGTGGTAATGATCAGGACACAAATCCCACTTGGCTCACCAAATTTTGTTCCTCTAGGTAGAAGCGTTCGTCTACATTAGCAGTTTTTATATTTAGGTTTCCCTCTGTTCTCTCCTATATAGATAGATGAATTTGGAACTCTAAATCCAACATGGTTTGTAGTAGCTCTTTGAAACTTGACAAAATAAAGGAGTTCTCAGTTTTGTCTCTATGGTTTGTTTCTTCTTCAAGTAGCCCTAGGCACAGACTGTGGAAAAGCACTTTCATTGAAAGGGGTTGCCAAGCTTCCTAAGAATAACGCGTTCCCGAAATACCAGGAAATATTTTTTCACCCAATCATGATGATACTTGGTGGTAATTATCGGTACACAAATCCCACTTGACTCACATATTTTTTTCTTCTAGGTTGAAGCGTTCGTTTACAGTAGCAGTTTATATTTTTAGGTTTTCCTCTGTTCTCTCCTATACAGATAGAGGAATTTGGAACTCTAAATCCAACATGGTTAGTAGTAGCTCTTTGAAACTTGACAAAATAAAGTAGTTCTCAGTTTTGGCTCTCTGGTGTGTTTCCTCTTCATGTAGCCCTAGGCACAGACTGTGGAAAAGCACTTTCATTGAGAGGGGTTGCCAAGCTTCTAAGAAATAAATTTTCCGAAATTGCAGCAAATATTTCTTCACCCAATCTTGATGATACTTGGTGGTAATGATCAGGACACAAATCCCAATTGGCTCACCAAATTTTGTTCCTCTAGGTAGAAGCGTTCGTCTACATTAGCAGTTTTTATATTTAGGTTTCCCTCTGTTCTCTCCTATATAGATAGATGAATTTGGAACTCTAAATCCAACATGGTTTGTAGTAGCTCTTTGAAACTTGACAAAATAAAGAAGTTCTCAGTTTTGTCTCTATGGTTTGTTTCTTCTTCAAGTAGCCCTAGGCACAGACTGTGGAAAAGCACTTTCATTGAAAGGGGTTGAAAGCTTCCTAGGAATAACGCGTTCCCGAAATACCAGGAAATATTTTTTCACCCAATCATGATGATACTTGGTGGTAATTATCGGTACACAAATCCCACTTGACTCACATATTTTTTTCTTCTAGGTTGAAGCGTTCGTTTACAGTAGCAGTTTATATTTTTAGGTTTACCTCTGTTCTCTCCTATACAGATAGAGGAATTTGGAACTCTAAATCCAACATGGTTAGTAGTAGCTCTTTGAAACTTGACAAAATAAAGTAGTTCTCAGTTTTGGCTCTCTGGTGTGTTTCCTCTTCATGTAGCCCTAGGCACAGACTGTGGAAAAGCGCTTTCATTGAGAAGGGTTGCCAAGCTTCTAAGAAATTACGAGTTTCCGAAATACCAGCAAATATTTTTTTTACACCCAATCTTGATGATACTTGGTGGTAATGATCAGAACACAAATCCCACTTGGCTCACCAAATTCTGTTCTTCGAGGTTGAAGGGTTGGTCTAGAGTAGTAATTTTTATATTTAGTTTTCCCTCTGTTCTCCCCTATATAGATAGATGAGTTTGGAACTCTAAAACCAACATGGTTTGTAGTAGCTCTTTGAAACTTGACAAAAAAAGTAGTTCTCAGTTTTGTCTCTAGGGTTTGTTTTTTCATCAAGTAGCCCTAAGCAGAGACTGTGGAAAAGCAATTTCATTATTAGGAGTTGCCAAGCTTCCAATAAATTACAAGTTTCCGAAATACCAGCAAATATTTTTTCACCCAAACTTCATGATACGTGGTGGTAATGACAAGTACACAAATCCCACTTGGCTCACCAAATTTTGTTCTTCTAGGTGGAAACGTTCGTTTACAGTTGCACTTTTTATTTTTGATTTCACTATGTTCTCTAATATATAGATACATGAATTTTAACTGAAAATACAACATGGTTTGTAGTACCTCTTTGAAACATGACAAAATAAAGGAGTTCTCAGTTTTGTCTCTATGGTTTGTTTCCTCTTCAAGTAGCCCTAGGCACAGACTGTGGAAAAGCACTTTCATTGAGAGGGGTATTGAGGCTTCTAAGAAATAACGAGTTTCCGAAATAGCAGCAAATATTTTTTCACCCCATATTGATGATACCTGGTGGTAATGATCAGTACACAAATCCCACTTTGCTCACCAAATTTTGTTCCTCTAGGTTTAAGCGTTCGTCTACAGTAGAAGTTGTTATATTTAGGTTTCACTCTGTTGTCTCCTATATAGATAGATGAATTTGGAACTCTAAATCCACCACGGTTTGTAGTAGCTCTTTGAAACTTGACAAAATAAATTAGTTCTCTGTTTTGTCTCTATGGTTTTTTCCTCTTCAAGTAGCCCAAGGCACAAACTGTGGAAAAGCACTTGAATTGAAAAGGGTTGCCAAGCTTCCAAGGAATAACGAGTTTCCGAAATACCAGAAAATATTTTTTCACCCAATCTTGATAACACTTTGTGGTATGATATGTACACAAATCCCACTTGGCTCATCAAATTTTGTTCTTCTGGTTGAAGCTTTCTTCTACAATAGTAATTTTTGTATTTAGGTTTCCCTCTGTTCTCTCCTATATAGATAGATGAATTTGAAACTCTAAATCCAACATGGTTTGTAGTAGCTCCTTGAAACGTGACAAAATAACGGAGTTCTCAGGTTTGTCTCTATGGTTTGTTTCCTCTTCAAGTAGCCCTAGGCACAGAATGTGGAAAAGCACTTTCATTGAGACGGGTTGCCAACCTTCTAATAAATAACGAGTTTCCGAAATACCAGCAAATATTTTTTCACCCAATCTTTATGATAATGGGTGGTAATAATCAGGAAACAAATCCCACTTGGCTCACCAAGTTCTGTTCTTCGAGGTTGAAGCGTTCGTCTACAGTAGCAGTTTTTATATTAAGGTCTCACTCTGTTCTCTCCTATATAGATACATGAATTTGGAACTCTAAATCAACGTGGTTTGTAGTAGCTCTTTGAAACTTGACAAAATAAGGAGTTATCAGTTTTGTCTCTATGGTTTGTTTCCTCTTCAAATAGCCCTAGGCACAGACTGTGGAAAAGCACTTTCATTGAGAGGGGTTGCCAAGCTTCTAAGAAATAAGGAGTTTCCGAAATATCAGCAAATATTTTTTCACCCAATCCTGATGATACTTGGTGGTAAGGATCAGTACACAGATCCCACTTGGCTCACCAAATTGTGTTCTTCTAGGTTGAAGCATTCGTCTACAGCAGCAGTTTTCATATGTAGGTTTCACTCTGTTCTCTCCTATATAGATAGATGAATTTGGAAATCTAAATCCAACATGGTTTGTAGTAGCTCTTTGAAACTTGGCAAAATAAAGGAGTTCTCAGTTTTGTCTCTATGGTTTGTTTCCTTTTCAAGTAGCCCTAAGCAGACACTGTGGAAAAGCACTTTCATTGAAAGGGGTTGCCAAGCTTCCAAGAAATTACGAGTTTCCGAAATACCAGCAAATATTTTTTCACCCAATCTTGATGATACGTAGTGGTAATGACAAGTACACATATCCCACTTGGCTCAACAAATTTTCTTCTTCTAGTTTGCAGCATTCGTATACAGTAGCAGTTTTTATTTTTAGGTTTCACTCTGTTCTCTCCTATATAGATAGATGAATTTGGAACTCTAAATCCAACATGTTTTGTAGTTGCTCTTTGAAACTTGACAAAATAAAGGAGTTCTCAGTTTTGGCTCTATGGTTTTTTTTTTCTTCAAGTAGCCCTAAGCAGAGAGTGTGGAAAAGCACTTTCATTAAAAGGGGTTTCCAAGCTTCTAAAAAATAACGAGTTTCCGAAATACCAGCAAATATTTTTTCACCCAATCTTGATGATACTTTGTGGTAATGACAATTACACAAATCACACTTGGCTCACCAAACTTTGTTCTTCTAGGTTGAATCTTTCGTCTACAGTAGCAGTTTTTATTTTTAGGTTTCACTCTGTTCTATCCTATATAGAGAGATGAATTTGGAATTCTAAATCCAACATGGTTCGCAGTAGCTCTCTGAAACTTGACAAAATAAAATACTTCTCAGTTGTGTCTCTATGGTTTGTTTCTTCTTCAAGTAGCCCTAGGCACAGACTGTGGAAAAGCACTTTCATTGAGAGGGGTTGCCAAGCTTCTAAGAAATAACGAGTTTCCGAAACACCAGCAAATATTTTTTCACCCAATCTTGCTGATACTTGGTGGTCATGATCATTACACAAATCTTACTTCACTAACCAATTGTGTTCTTCTAGGTTGAAGCGTTCGTTTAGAGTAGCAGTTTATATTTTTAGGTGTCCCTCTGTTCTCCCCTATATTGATAGATGAATTTGGAACTCTAAATCCAGCATGGTTTGTAGTAACGCTTTGAAACTTGACAAAAAAAGTAGATCTCAGTTTTGTCTCTATGATTTGTTTCCTCTTCAATTAGCCCTAAGCAGAACTGTGGAAAATCACTTTCATTGAAAGGAGTTGCCAAGCTTCCAAGAAATTACTAGTTTCCGAAATACCAGCAAATATTTTGTAACCCAATCTTGACGATACGTGGTGTTAATGACAAATACACAAATCCCACTTGGCTCACCAAATTTTGTTCTTCTAGGTTGAAGCATTCCTTTACAGAAGCAGTTTTTATTTTTAGGTTTCACTCTGTTCTCTCCTATATAGATAGATGAATTTGGAACTCTAAATCCAACATGGTTTGTAGTAGCTCTTTGAAACTTCATAAAATAAAGTAGTTCTCAGTTTTGTCTCTATGGTTTGTTTCCTCTACAAGTAGCCCTAAGCAGAGACTGTGGAAATGCACTTTCATTGAAAGGGGTTGCCAAGCTTCCAAGAAATTACGAGTTTCCGAAATACCAGCAAATATTTGTTCACCCAATCTGGATGATACTTGGTGGTAATGATTGGTACACAAATCCCACTTGGCTCACCAAATTTTGTTCTTCTAGGTTGAAGCGTTCGTTTACAGTAGCAGTTTATATTTTTAGGTTTCCCTCTGTTCTCTCCATATAGATAGATGAATTTGGAACTCTCAATCCAACATGGTTTCTAGTAGCTCTTTCAAACTTGACAAAACAAAGGAGTTCTCAGTTTTGTCTCTATGAATTGTTTCCTCTTCAAGTACTCCTAAGCGGAGTCTGTGGAAAAGCACTTTCATTGAAAGGGGTTGCCAAGCTTCAAATGAATTACGAGTTTCCGAAATACCAACAAATATTTTTTCACCCAATCTTGATGATACGTGGTGGTAATGATCGGTACACTAATCCCACTTGGCTCACCAAATTTTGTTCTTCTGGTTTGAAGCGTTCGTCTACAGTAGTCGTTTTTATATTTAGGTCTCCCTCTGTTCTCTCCTATATAGATAGATGAATTTGGAACTCTAAATCAAACATGGTTTGTAGTAACTCTTTGAAACTTGACAAAATCAAGTAGATCTCAGTTTTGTATCTATGGATTGTTTCCTCTTCAAGTAGCCCTAGGCACAGACTGTGAAAAGCACTTTCATTGAGAGGGGTTGCCAAGCTTCCAAGAAAAAACGAGTTTCTGAAATATCAGCAAATATTTTTTCACCCAATCTTTATGATAATGAGTGGTAATGATCAGGACACAATTCCCACTTGGCTCACCAAATTCTGTTCTTCGAGTTTTAAGCGTTCGTCTACAGTAGCAGTTTTTATATTTAGGTTTCACTCTGTTCTCTCCTACATAGATAGATGAATTTGGAACTCTAAATCCAACATGGTTTTTAGGAGCTCTTTGAACCTTGAAAAATGAAGTAGTTCTCAGTTTTGTCTCTATGGTTTGTTTCCTCTTCAAGTAGCCCTAGGCACAGACTGTGGAAAAGCACTTTCATTGAGAGGGGTTGCCAAGCTTCTAAGAAATAAAGAGTTTCCGAAGTACCAGCAAATTTTTTTCACCAAATCTTGATGATACATGGTGGTTATGATCAGGACACAAATCCCACTTATCTCAGCAAATTCTGTTCTTCTAGGTTGAAGCGTTCGTCTAAGTAGCAGTTTTTGTAATTCGGTTTTTCTCTGTTCTCTCCTATATAGATAGATGAATTTGGAACTCTAAATCCAACATGGTTTGTAGTAGCTCTTTGAAACTTGACAAAAAAAAAGTAGTTCTCAGTTTTGTCTCTATGGTTTGTTTCCTCTTCAAGTAGCCCTAAGCAGACACTGGGGAAAAGCACTTTCATTGAAAGGGGTTGCCAAGCTTCCAAGAAATTACGAGTTTCCGAAATACCAGCAAATATTTTTTCACCCAATCTTGATGATACGTGGTGGTAATGACAAGTACACAAATCCCACTTAGCTCAACAAATTTTGTTCTTCTAGTTTGCAGCGTTCGTTTACAGTAGCAGTTTTTATTTTTAGGTTTCGCTCTGTTCTATCCTGTATAGATAGATGAATTTGGAACTCTAAATCCAACATGTTTTGTAGTAGCTCTTTGAAACTTGACAAAATAAAGGTGTTCTCAGTTTTGTCTCTATGGTTAGTTTCCTCTTCAAGTAGCCCTAGGCACAGTCTGTGGAAAAGCACTTTCATTGAGAGGGGTTGCCAAGCTTCTAAGAAATAACGAGTTTCCGAAATACCAGCAAATATTTTTTCACCCAATCTTGATGACACTTGGTGGTAATGATCAGTACACAAATCCCACTTGGCTCACCAAATTGTGTTCTTCTAGGTTGAAGCGTTCGTCTACAGCAGCAGTTTATATATGTACGTTTCACTCTGTTCAATCCTATATAGATAGGTGAATTTGGAACTCTAAATCCAACATGGTTTGAAGTAGCTCTTTGAAACATGGCAAAATAAAGGAGTTCTCAGTTTTGTCTCTATGGTTTGTTTCCTGTTCAAGTAGCCCTAAGCACAGACTTTGGAAAAGCACTTTCATTGAGAGTTGTTTTCAACCTTCTAAGAAATAACGAGTTTCCAAAATACCAGCAAATATTTTTTCTCCCAATCTTGATGATACTGGTGGTAATGATCAGTACACAAATTCCACTTGACTCACCAAATTTGGTTCTTCTACGTTGAAGCGTTCGTTTACAGTAGCAGTTTATATTTTTAGGTGTCCCTCTGTTCTCTTCTATATGGATAGATGAATTTGGAACTCTAAATCCAACATGGTTTGTAGTAGCTCTTTGAAACTAGTCAAAATAAAGGAGTTCTCAGTTTTGTCTCTTGGATTTGTTTCCGCTTCAAGTAGCCCTAAGTAGAGACTGTGGAGAAGCACTTTTATTGAGAGGGGTTTGACAAGCTTCTAAGAAATAACGAGTTTCCGAAATACCAGCAAAAATTTTTTCACCCAATCTTCATGATACTTGGTGTTAATGAGAAGTACACAAATCCCACTTGGCTCAACAAATTTTGTTCTTCGAGGTTGATGCGTTCGTTTACAGTAGCAGTTTTTATTTTTAGGTTTCACTCTGTTCTCTTTATATAGACGGATGAATTTGGGACTCTAAATCCAACATGGTTTGTAGTAGCTCTTTGAAACTTGACAAAATAAAGGAGTTCTCAGTTTTGTCTCTTTTTTTTGTTTCCTCTTCAAGTAGCACTAGGCAGAGACTGTGGAGAAGCACTTTCATTGAGAGGGGTTGCCAGGCTTCTAAGAAATAAGGAGATTCCGACATACCAGCAATTATTTTTTCACCCAATCTTGATGATACTTGGTGGTAATGACAAGTACACAAATCCCACTTGGCTCACCAAATTTTGTTGTTCTAGGTTGAAGCGTTCGTTTACAGTAGCAGTTTATATTTTTAGGTGTCCCTCTGCTCTCTCCTATATAGATAGATGAATTTGGAACTCTAAATCCAACATGGTTTGTAGTAGCTCTTTGAAACTTGACAATATAAAGGAGTTCTCAGTTTTGTCTCTAGGATTTGTCCTCTTCAAGTAGAACTAAGCAGAGACTGTGGAAAAGCACTTTCATTGAAAGGGTTTGCCAAGCTCCCAAAAAATTACGGGTTTCCGAAATACCGGAAAATAGTTTTTCACCCAATCTTGATGATACTTAGTGGTAATTACAAGTACACAAATCCCACTTGGCTCACCAAATTTTGCTCTTCTAGGTTGAAGCGTTCATTTACAAGAGCAGTTTTTATTTTTAGGTTTCCCTCTGTTCTCTCCTATATAGATAGATGAATTTGGAACTCTAAATCCAACATGGTTTCTAGTAGCTCTTTGAAACTTGACAAAATAAAAATGTTCTCAGTTTTGTCTCTATGGTTTGTTTCCTCTTCAAATAGCCCTAGGCACCGACTGGGGAAAAGCACATTCATTGAGAGGGGTTGCCAACTTCTAAGAAATAACGAGTTTCCGAAATACCAGCAAATATTTTTTCACCCAATCTTGATGATACTGGTGGTAATGATCAGTACACAAATCCCACTTGACTCACCAAATTTGGTTCTTCTAGGTTGAAGCGTTCGTTTACAGTAGCAGTTTATATTTTTAGGTGTCCATCTGTTCTCTCCTATATAGATAGATGAATTTGGAACTCTAAATCCAACATGGTTTGTAGTAGCTCTTTGAAGCTTGACAAAATAAAGGAGTTCTCAGTTTTGTCTCTATGGTTTGTTTCCTCTTCAAGTAGACCTAGGCACAGGCTGTGGAAAAGCACTTTCATTGAGAGGGTTTCCCAAGCTTCTAAGAAATAACGAGTTTCCGAAACATCAGCAAATATTTTTTCACCCAATCATGATGATACTTGGTGGTAATGATCAGTACACAAATACCACTTTGCTCACCTAATTGTGTTCTTCTAGGTTGAAGTGTTCGTTTACAGTAGCAGTTTTTTTTTTAGGATTCACTCTGTTCTCTTTTATATAGGTAGATGAATTCGGAACTCTAAATCCAACATGGTTTGTAGTAGCTCTTTGAAACGTGACAAAATGAAGGAGTTCTCAGTTTTGTCTCTATGTTTTGTTTCCCCTTCAAGTAGCCCTAGGCACAGACTGTGCTAAAGCACTTTCATTGAGAGGGGTTGCCAGGCTTCTAAGAAATAACGAGTTTCCGAAATACCAGCAAATATTTTTTCACCCAATCTTGATGATACTTGGTGGAAATGACAAGTACACAAATCCCACTTGGCTCACCAAATTTTGCTCTTCTACGTTGAAGCGTTCGTTTACAGTAGCAGTTTTTAATTTTAGGTTTCCCTCTGTTCTCTACTAGATAGTTAAATGAATTTGGAACTCTAAATCCAACATGGTTTGTAGTAGCTCTTTGAAACTTGACAAAATAAAAATGTTCTCAGTTTTGTCTCTATGGTTTGTTTCCTCTTCAAGTAGCCCTTAGCAGAGACTGTGGAAAAGCACTTTCATTGAAAGGGGTTGCCAAGCTTCCAAGAAATTACGAGTTTTGAAATACCAGCAAATATTTTTTCACCCAATCTTGATGATACTTGGTGGTAAAGATAAGTACACAAATCCCACTTGGGTCACCAAATTTTGTTCTTCTAGTTTGAAGCGTTCGTTTACAGTAGCTGTTTTTATTTTTAGGTTTCACTCTGTTCTCTCGTAGATATATAGATGAATTTAAAACACTAAATCCAACATGGTTTGTAGTAGCTCTTTTAAACGTGACAAAATAAAGGAGATCTCAGTTTTGTCTCTATGGTTTGTTTCCTCTTCAAGTAGCCCTAGGCACAGACTGTGGAAAAGCACTTTCATTGAGAGTTGTTTTCAAGCTTCTAAGAAATAACGAGTTTCAAAATACCAGCAAATATTTTTTCACCCAATCTTGATGATACTGGTGGTAATGATCAGTACACAAATTCAACTTGACTCACCAAAGTTGGTTCTTCTAGGTTGAAGCATTCGTTTACAGTAGCAGTTTATAATTTTAGGTGTCCCTCTGTTCTCTATTATATAGACAGATGAATTTGGAACTATAAATTTAACATGGTTTGTAGTAGCTCTTTGAAACTTGACAAAATAAAGGAGTTCTCAGTTTTTTCTCTATGATTTGTTTCCTCCTCAAGTATCCCTAAGCAGAGACTGTGGAAAAGCACTTTCATTGAAAGGGGTTGCCAAGCTTCCAAGAATTTACAAGTTTCCGAAATAACAGCAAACAGTTTTTCACCCAATCTTGATGATACTTGGTATTAATGACAAGTACACAAATCCCACTTGGCTCACAAAATTTTGTTCTTCGAGGTTGAAGCGTTCGTTTACAGTAGCAGTTTTTATTTTTAGGTTTCACTCAGTTCTCTCCTATATAGATAGATGAATTTGGAACTCTAAATCCAACATGGTTTGTACTACCTCTTTGAAACTTCATAAAATAAAGGAGTTCTCAGTTTTGTCTCTATGGTTTGTTTCCTCTTCAAGTAGCCCTAGGCGCGGACTGTGGAAAAGCACTTTCATTGAGAGGGTTTCCCAAGCTTCTAAGAAATAATGAGTTTCCGAATACCAGCAAATATTTTTTCACCCAATCCTGATGATACTTGTTGTTAATGACAAGTACACAAATACCACTTGGCTCACCAAATTGTGTTCTTCTTGGTTGAAGAGTTCGTTTACAGTAGCAGTTTTTATTTTTAGGTTTCACTCTGTTCTCTTTATATAGATAGATGAATTTGGAACTCTTATTCCAACATGGTTTGTAGTAGCTCTTTGAAACTTGACAAAAGAAAAAAGTTCTCAGTTTTGTCTCTATGGTTTGTTTCCTCTTCAAATAGCCCTAGGCACAGACTGGGGAAAAGCACATTCATTGATAGGGGTTGCCAAGCTTCTAAGAAATAACGAGTTACCGAAATACCAGCAAATATTTTTTCACCCAATCTTCATGATACGCGGTGGTAATGATCAGTACACAAATGCCAGTTGGCTCACCAAATTGTGTTCTTCTAGGTTGAAGCGTTCGTTTATAGAAGCAGTTTGTATTTTTAGGTTTCACTCTGTTATTTCCCATATAAATAGATGAATTTGGAACTCTAAATCCAATATGGTTTGTAGTAGCTCTTTGAAACTTAACAAAATAAAGGAGTTCTCAGTTTTGTCTCTATGGTTTGTTTCCTCTCCAAGTAGCCCTAGGCACAAACTGTAGAACAGCACTTTCATTGAAAGGGGTTGCCAAGCTTCTAAGAAATAACGTGTTTCCGAAATACCAGCAAATATTTTTTCACCCAATCTTGATGATACTTGGTGGTAATGATCAGTACACAAATCACACTTGGCTCACCAAATTGTGTTCTTCTAGGTTGAAGCGTTCGTTTACAGTAGCAGTTTTTATTTTTAGGTTTCCCTCTGTTCTCTCCTATATAGATAGATGAATTTGGAACTCTAAATCCAACATGGTTTGTAGTAGCTCTTTGAAACTTGACAAAATAAAGGAGTTCTCAGTTTTGTCTCTATGATTTGTTTCTTCTTCAAGTAGCCCTAAGCAGAACCTCGGGAAAAGCACTTTCATTGAAAGGTTTTGCCAAGCTCCCCAAAAATTACGGGTTGCCGAAATACCGGCAAATATTTTTTCACCCAATCTTGATGATATTTGGTGGTAATTACAAATACACAAATCCCACTTGGCTCACCAAATTTTTCTCTTCGAGTTTGAAGCGTTCGTTTACAAGAGCAGTTTTTATTTTTAGGTTTCCCTCTGTTCTCTCCTATATAGATAGATGAATTTGGAACTCTAAATCCAACATGGTTTGTAGTAGCTCTTTGAAACTTGACAAAATAAAGGAGTTCTCAGTTTTGTCTCTATGATTTGTTTCCTCCTGAAGTATCACTAAGCAGAGACTGTGGAAAAGTACTTTCATTGAAAGGGGTTGCCAAGCTTCCAAGAAATTACAAGTTTCCGAAATATCGGCAAACAGTTTTTCACCCAATCTTGATGATACTTGGTGGTAATTACAAGTACACAATTCCCACGTGGCTCACCAAATTTTGTTCTTCTAGGTTGAAGCGTTCGTGTACAATAGCAGTTTTTATTTTTAGGTTTCACTCTGTTCTCTCCAATATAGATAGATGAATTTGGAACTCTAAATCCAACACGGTTTGTCGTAGCTCTTTGAAACTTGACAAAATGAAGGAGTTATCAGTTTTGTCTCCTTGTTTTGTTTCCTCTTCAAGTAGCCCTAGGCACAGACTGTGGAAAAGCACTTTCATTGAAAGGTTTTGCCAAGCTCCCAAGAAATTATGGGTTTCTGAAATACCAGCATATATTTTTTCACCCAATCTTGATGATACTTCGTGGTTTGAGAAGTACACAATTCCCACTTGGCTCACCAAATTCTGATCTTCTAGGTTGAAGCGTTCGTTAACAGTAGCAGTTTTTATTTTTAGGTTTCCCTCTGCTCTCTCCTATATAGATAGATGAATGGAACTCTAAATCCAACATGGTTTGTAGTATCTCTTTGAAACTTGACAAAATAAAAAAGTTCTCAGTTTTGTCTCTATGGTTTGTTTCCTCTTCAAATAGCCCTAGGCACAGACTGGTGAAAAGCACATCCATTGAGAGGGGTTGCCAAGCTTCTAAGAAATAACGAGTTTCCGAAATACCAGCAAATATTTTTTCACCCAATTTGATGATGCGTGGTGGTAATGATCAGTACACAAATGCCACTTGGCTCACCAAATTGTGTTCTTCTTGGTTGAAGCGGTCTTTTACAGTAGCAGTTTTTATTTTTAGGTTTCACTCTGTTCTCTCCCATATAGTTAGATGAATTTGGAACTCTAAATCAAACATGGTTTGTAGTAGCTATTTGAAACTTGACAAAATAACCGAGTTCTCAGTTTTGTCTCTGTGGTTTGTTTCCTCTTCAAGTAGCCCTTAGCAGAGACTGTGGAAAAGCACTTTAATTGAAAGGGTTTGCCAAGCTCCCAAAAAACTACTGGTTTCCGAAATACCAGCAAGTATTTTTTCACCCAATCTTAATGTTACTTGGTGGTAATGACAAGTACACAAATCCCACTTGGCTCACCAAATTTTGCTCTTCTAGGTTGAAGCGTTCGTTAACAGTAGCAGTTTTTATTTTTAGGTTTCCCTCTGTTCTCTCCTATATAGATAGATGAATTTGGAACTCTAAATCCAACATGGTTTGTAGTAGCTATTTGAAACTTGACAAAATAAAGGAGTTCTCAGTTTTTTCTCTATGATTTGTTTCCTCTTCAAGTAGCCCTAAGCAGAGACTGTGGAAAAGCACTTTCATTGAGAGTTGTTGCCAAGCTACTAAGAAATAACGAGTTTCCAAAATACCAGCAAATATTTTTCACCCAATCTTGATGATACTGGTGGTAATGATCAGTACACAAATTCCACTTGACTCACCAAATTTGGTTCTTCTAAGTTGAAGCGTTCGTTTACAGTAGCAGTTTATATTTTTAGGTGTCCCTCTGTTCTCTTCTATATAGATAGATGAATTTGGAACTCTAAATGCAACATGGTATGTAGTAGCTCTTTGAAACTTGACCAAATAAAGGAGTTCTCAGTTTTGTCTCTATGATTTGTTTCCTCCTCAAGTATCCCTAAGCAGAGACTGTGGAAAAGCACTTTCATTGAAAGGGGTTGCCAAGCTTCCATGAAATTACGAGTTTCCGAAATACCAGCAAACAGTTTTTCACCCAATCTTGATGATACTTGGTGTCAATGACAAGTACACAAATCCAACTTGGCTCACCAAATTTTGTTCTTCGAGGTTGAAGCGTTCGTTTACAGTAGCAGTTTTTATTTCTAGGTTTCACTCAGTTCTCTCCTATATAGATAGATGAATTTGGAACTCTAAATCCAACATGGTTTGTAGTACCTCTTTGAAACTTCATAAAATAAAGGAGACCTCAGTTTTGTCTCTGTTGTGTGTTTCCTCTTCAAGTAGCCCTAGGCACAGACTGTGGAAAAGCACTTTCATTATTAGGGTTTCAATACTTCTAAGAAATAACGAGTTTCCAAAATACCAGCAAATATTTTTTCACCCAATCTTGATGATACGTGGTGGTAATGATCAGTATACAAATGCCACTAGGCTCCCAAATTTTGTTCTTCTAGGTTGAAGCGTTCATTAACAGTAGCAGTTTTTATTTTTAGGTTTCCCTCAGTTCTCTCCTATATAGATAGATGAATTTGGAACTCTAAATTCAACATGGTTTGTAGTAGCTCTTGGAAACTTGACAAAATAAAAAAGTTCTCAGTTTTGTCTCTATGGTTTGTTTCCTCTTCAAATAGCCCTAGGCACAGCCTGGGGAAAAGCACATTCATTGAGAGGGGTTGCCAAGCTTCTAAGAAATAACGAGTTTCCGAAATACCAGCAAATATTTTTTCACCCAATCTTGATGATACGTGGTGGTAATGATCAGTACACAAATGCCACTTGGCTCTACAAATTGTGTTCTTCTACGTTGAAGCATTCATTTACAGTAGCAATTTTTATTTTCAGTATTCACTCTGTTCTCTCCCATATAGATAGATGAATTTGGAACTCTAAATCCAATATGGTTTGTAGTAGCTCTTTGAAACTTAACAAAATAAAGGAGTTCTCAGTTTTGTCTCTATGGATTGTTTCCTCTTCAAGTAGCCCTAGGCACAAAGTGTAGAACAGCACTTTCATTGAAAGGGATTGCCAAGCTTCTAAGAAATAACGAGTTTCCGAAATACCAGCAAATATTTTTTCACCCAATCTTGATGATACTTGGTGGTAATGATCAGTACACAAATCCCACTTGGCTCACTAAATTTTATTCTTCTAGGTTGAATCGTTCGTTTACAGTAGCAGTTTTTATTTTTAGGTTTCCCTCTGTTCTCTCCTATATAGATAGATGAATTTGGAACTCTAAATCCAACATGGTTTATAGTAGCTCTTTGAAACTTGACAAAATAAAGGAGTTCTCAGTTTTTTCTCTATGATATGTTTCCTCTTCAAGTAGCCCTAAGGAGAAACTAAGGAAAAGCACTTTCATTGACAGGGTTTGCCAAGCTCCCAAAAAATTACGGGTTTCCGAAATACCAGCAAATATTTTTTCACACAATCTTGATGATACTTGGTGGTAATTACAAACACACAAATCCCACTTGGCTCACCAAATTTTGCTCTTCTACGTTGAAGCGTTCGTTTACAACAGCAGTTTATATTTTTAGGTTTCCCTCTGTTCTCTCCTATATAGATAGATAAATTTGGAACTCTAAATCCAACATGGATTGTAGTAGCTCTTTGAAACTTCATAAAATAAAGGAGACCTCAGTTTTGTCTCTGTTGTTTGTTTTCTCTTCAAGTAGCCGTAGGCACAGACTGTGGAAAAGCACTTTCATTATAGGGTTTCCCAAGCTTCTAAGAAATAACGAGTTTCTGAAATACCAGCAAATATTTTTTCACCCAATCTTGATGATACGTGGTGGTAATGATCAGTACACAAATGCCACTAGGCTCACCAAATTTTGTTCTTCTAGGTTGAAGCGTTCGTTTACAGTAGCTGTTTTTATTTTTTGGTTTCACTCTGTTCTCTTTTATATAGATAGATGAATTCAGAACTCTAAATCCATCATGTTTTGTAGTAACTCTTTGAAACTTGACAAAATGAAGGAGTTCTCAGTTTTGTCTCTATGTTTTGTTTCCTCTTCAAGTAGTCCTAGGCACAGACTGTGCAAAAGCACTTTCATTGGGAGGGGTTGCCAGGCTTCTAAGAAATAACGAGTTTCCGATATACCAGCAAATATTTTTTCACCCAATCTTGATGATACTTGGTGGGAATGACAAGTACACAAATCCCACTTGGCTCACCACATTTTGTTCTTCTAGGTTGAAGCGTTTGTTTACAGTAGCAGTTTATATTTTTGGTTTCCCTCTGTTCTCTCCTATATAAATAGCTGAATTTGGAACTCTAAATGCAACATGGTTTGTAGTAGCTCTTTGAAACTTGAAAAATAAAGGAGTTCTCAGTTTTGTCTCTATTTTTTGTTTCCTCTTTAAGTAGCCCTAAGCAGAGACTGGGGAAAAGCACTTCCATTGAAAGGGTTTGCCAAGCTCCCAAGAAATTACGGGTTTCCGAAATACCAGCAAATATTTTTTCACCCAATCTTGATGATACTTGGTGGTAATGACAAGTACACAAATCCCACTTGGCTCACAAAATTTTGCTCTTCTAGGTTGAAGCGTTCGTTTACAGTAGCAGTTTTTATTTTTAGGTTTCCCTCTGTTCTCTCCTATAAGGATAGATGAATTTGGAACTCTAAATCAAACATGGTTTGTAGTAGCTCTTTGAAACTTGACAAAATAAAAAAGCTCTAACTTTTGTCTCTATGGTTTGTTTCCTTTTCAAATAGCCCTAGGCACAGACTGGGGAAAAGCACATTCATTGAGAGGGTTTGCCAAGCTTCTAAGAAATAACGAGTTTCCGAAATACCAGCAAATATTTTTTCACCCAATATTGATGATACGCGGTGGTAATGATCAGTACACAAATGCCACTTGGCTCAGCAAATTGTGTTCTTCTATTTTGAAGCGTTCGTTTACAGTAGCAGTTTTTATTTTTAGGTTTCACTCTGTTCTCTCCCATATAGATAGATGAATTTGGAACTCTAAATCCAATATGGTTTGTAGTAGCTTTTTGAAATTTGACCAAATAAAGGAGTTCTCAGTTTTGTCTCTATGGTTTGTTTCCTCTTCAAGTAGCCCTAGGCACAAAGTGTAGAACAGCACTTTCATTGAAAGGGGTTGCCAAGCTTCTAAGAAATAACAAGTTTCCGAAATAGCAGCAAATATTTTTTCACCCAAACTTGATGATACTTGGTGGTAATGATCAGTACACAAATCCCACTATGCTCACCAAAGTTTGTTCTTCTATGTTGAAGCGTTCTTCTACAGTAGCAGTTTTTGTATTTAGGTTTCCCTCTGTTCTCTCCTATATAGATAGATGAATTTGGAACTCTAAATCCAACATGGTTTTTAGTGGCTCCTTGAAACTTGACAAAATAAAGTAGTTCTCAGTTTTGTCGCTATGGTTAGTTTCCTCTTCAAGTAGCCCTAGGCACAGACTGTGGAAAAGCACTTTCATTGAAAGGGGTTGCCAAGCTTCCAAGAAATAACGATTGTCCGAAATACCAGCAAAATTTTTTTTCACCCAAACTTGATGATACGTGGTGGTAATGACAAGTACACAAATCCCACATGGCTCACCAAATTTTGTTCTTCTAGTTTGAAGTGTTGGTTTACAGTAGCAGTTTATATTTTTAGGTTTCCCTCTGTTCTCTCCTATATAGATAGATGAATTTGGAACTCTAAATCCAACATGGTTTGTAATAGCTCTTTGAAATTGACAAAAAAATGTAGTTCTCAGTTTTGTGTCTATGGTTTGTTTCTTATTCAAGTAGTCCTAAGCAGAGACTGTGGAAAAGCACTTTCATTGAAAGGGGTTGCCAAGCTTCCAAGAAATTACGAGTTTCCGAAATACCAGCAAATATTTTTTCACCCACTCTTGATGATACTTGGTGGTAATGATCAGGACACAAATCCCACTTGGCTCACCAATTTTGTTCTTCTAGTTTGAAGCTTTCGTCTACAGTAGCAGTTTTTATATTTAGGTTTCCCTCTGTTTTCTCCAATATAGATAGATGAATTTGGAACTCTAAATCCAACATGGATTGTAGTAGGTCTTTGAAACTTGACAAAATAAAGGAGTTCTCTGTTTTGTCTCTACGGTTTGTTTCCTCTTCAATAGCCCTAGGCACAGACTTTGGAAAAGCACTTTCCTTGAGAGGGGTTGCCAAGCTTCTAACAAATTACTAATTTCCGAATACCAGCAAATATTTTTTCACCCAATCTTGATGATACTTCTTGGTAATGACAATTACACAAATCACACATGGCTCACAAAATTTTGTTCTTCTAGGTAGAAGAGTTCGTCTAGAGTACCTGTTTTTATATTTACGTTTCCCTCTGTTCTCTCCTATATAGATAGATGAATTTGGAACTCTAAATCCAACATGTTTTGTAGTAGCTCTTTGAAACTTGACACAATAAAGGAGTTCTCAGTTTTGTCTCTATGATTTTTTTTCTCTTCAAGTAGACCTAGGCACAGACTGTGTAAAAGCACTTTCATTGAGAGAGGTTGAAAGCTTCTAAGAAATAACGAGTTTCCAAAATATCAGCAAATATTTTTTCATCCAATCTTGATGATACGTGGTGGTAATGATCAGCATACAAATCCCACTTGGGTCACCAAATTGTGTTCTTCTGGTTGAAGCGGTTGTCTACAGTAGCAGTTTTTATATTTAGGTTTTCCTCTGTTCTCTCCTATATAGATAGATGAATTTGGAACTCTAAATCCAAAATGGTTTGTAGTAGCTCTTTGAAACTGGACAAAAAAAAGTAGTTCTCAGTTTTGTCTCTATGATTTGTTTCCTCTTCAAGTTACCCTAAGCAGAGACTGTGGAAAAGCCCTTTCATTGAAAGGGGTTGCCAAGCTTCCAAGAAATTACAAGTTTCCGAAATACCAGCAAATATTTTCTCACCCAATCTTGATGATACGTGGTGGTAATGATTGGTACATAAATCCCACTTGGCTCACCTAATTTTGTTCTTTTAGGTTGAAGCTTTCGTCTACAATACCAGTTTTTATATTTAGGTTTCCCTCTCTTCTCTCCTATATAGATAGATGAATTTGGAACTCTAAATCCAACATGGTTTGTAGTAGCTCTTTGAAACTTGACAAAATGAAGGAGTTCTCAGTTTTGTCTCTATGGTTTGTTTACTCTTCAAGTAGCCCTAGGCACATTCTGTGGAAAAGCACTTTCATTGAGAGGGTTTGCCAAGCGTCTAATAAATAACGATTTTCCTAAATACCAGCAAATTTTTTTTCACCCATTCTTGATGATACTTGCTGGTAATGATCAGTACACCAATCCCACTTGGCTCACCAAATTATGTTCTTCTAGGTTGAAGCGTTCGTCTACAGAAGCAGTTTTTATATTTAGGTTTCACTCTGTTCTCTTCCATATAGATAGATGAATTCGGAACTCTAAATCCAACATGGTTTATAGTAGCTCTTTGAAACTTGACAAAAAAAAAAGTAGTTCTCAGTTTTGTCTCTTTGACTTGTTTCCTCTTCAAGTAGCCCTAAGCAGAGACTGTGGAAAAGCACTTTAATTGAAAGGAGTTGCCAAGCTTCCAAGAAATTACGAGTTTCCGAAATACCAGCAAATACTTTTTTACCCAATCTTGATGATACGTGGTGGTAATGACAAGTACACAAATCCCACTTGGCTCAACAAATTTTGTTCTTATCGGTTGAAGCGTTCGTGTACAGTAGCAGTTCTTATGTTTAGGTTTTACTCTGTTCTCTTCTATATAGATACATGAATTTGGAACTCTAAATCCAACATGGTTTGTAGTAGCTCTTTGAAAATTGGCAAAATAAAGGTGTTCTCAGTTTTGTTTCTATGATTAGTTTCCTCTTCAAGTAGCCCTAAGCAGAGCATGTGGAAAAGCACTTTCATTGAAAGGGTTTGGAAAGCTTCGAAGAAATAACGAGTTTCCGAAATACCAGCAAATATTTTTTCACCCAAACTTGATGATACTTGGTGGTAATGATCGGTACAGAAATCCCACTTGACTCACCAAGTTTTGTTCTTCTAGTTTGAAGCGTTCGTTTACAGTAGCAGTCTATATTTTTAGGTTTCCCTCTGTTCTCTCCTATATAGATAGCTGAATTGGGAACTCTAAATCCAACATGGTTTGTACTAGGTCTTTGAAACTTTACAAAAAAAATAGTTCTCAGTTTTGTCTCTATGATTTGTTTCCTCTTCAAGTTGCCCTAAGCAGAGACTGTGGAAAAGCACTTTCATTGAAAGGAGTTGCCAAGCTTCCAAGAAATTACGAGTTTCCGAAATACCAGCAAATATTTTTTCACCCTATCTTGATGATACGTGGTGGTAATGACAAGTACACAAATCCCAATGGCTCACCACATTTTATTCTTCTAGGTTGAAGTGTTCTTTTTCAGTCGCAGTTTTTATTTTTAGGTTTCACTTTGTTCTCTCCTATATAGAGAGATGAATTTGGAACTCTAAATCCAACATGGTTTGTAGTAGCTCTTTGAAACTTGACCAAATAAAGGCGTTCTCAGTTTTGTCTTTATGGTTTGTTTCCTCGTCAAGTAGCCCTAGGCACAGACTGTTTAAAAGCACTTTCATTGAAAAAGGTTGCCAATCTTCTAAGAAATAACGAGTTTCCGAAATACCAGCAAATATTTTTTCACCCAATCTTGATGATACTTGGTGGTAATGAACAGTACACCAATCCCACTTGGCTCAACAAATTTTCTTCTTCTAGGTTGAAGCGTTCATCTACAGTAGCAGTTTTTATTTTTAGGTTTCACTCTGTTCTCTCTTATATAGATAGATGAATATGGAACTCAAAATCCAACATGGTTTCCAGTAGCTCTTTGAAACTTGACAAATAAAAGTAGTTCTCAGTGTTGTCACTATGGTTTGTTTCCTCTTCAAGTAGCACTAGGCACAGACTGTGGAAAAGCACTTTCATTGAGAGGGGTTGCCAAGCTTCTAAGAAATAATAAGTTTTCGAAATACCAGCAAATATTTTTTCACCCAATCTTGATGATACTTGGTGGTAATGATCGGTACAGGAATCCCACTTGACTCACTAAATTTTGTTCTTCTAGGTTGAAGCGTTCGTTTACAGTAGCAGTTTATATTTTTAGGTTTCCCTCTGTTCTTTCCTATATAGATAGATGAATTTGGAACTCTCAATCCAACATGGTTTGTAGTAGCTTATTGAAAATTGGCAAAATAAAGGTGTTCTCAGTTTTGTTTCTCTGATTTGTTTCCTCTTCATGTAGCCCTAAGCAGAGACTGTAGAAAAGCACTTTCATTGAAAGTTTTTGCCAAGCTTCGAAGATATAACAAGATTCCGAAATACCAGCAAATATTTCTTCACCCAATCTTGATGATTCTTGGTGGTAATGATCGGTACGGAAATCCCACTTGACTCACCAAATTTTGTTCTTCTAGTTTGAAGCGTTCGTTTACAGTAGCAGTTTATATATTTAGGTTTCCCTCTGTTCTCTCCTATATAGATAGCTGAATTTGGAACTCTAAATCCAACATGGTTTGTACTAGCTCTTTGAAACTATTCAAAAAAAAGTAGTTCTCAGTTTTGTCTCTATGATTTGTTTCCTCTTCAAGTAGCCCTAGCAAGAGACTGTGGAAAAGCACTTTCATTGAAAGGAGTTGCCAAGCTTCTAAAAAATAACGAGTTATATTTAGGTTTTATTCTCTTCTCTCGTATATAGATAGATGAATTTGGAACTCTAAATCCAACATGGTTTGTAGTAGCTATTCGAAACTTGATGAAATAAAGGAGTTCTCAGTTTCTTCTCTATGGTTTGATTCCTCTTCAAGTAGCAATAGGCACAGACTGTGAAAAGCACTTTCATTGAGAGGGGTTGCTAAGATTCTAAGAAATAACGAGTTTCCAAAATACCAGCAAATATTTTTTCACCCAATCTTGATGATACTTGGTGGTAATGATCAGTCAACAAATCCCAGTTGGCTCACAAATTTTGTTCTTCTATGTTTAAGCGTTCGTCTACACTAGCAGTTTTTAAATTTAGGTTTCACTCTGACCTCTCTTATATAGATAGATGAATTTGGAACTCAAAACCTAACATGGTTTGTCGTAGCTCTTTGAAACTTGACAAAATAAAGGAGTTCTCAGTTTTGTCTCTATGGTTTGTTTCCTCTTCAAATAGCCCTAAGCACAGACTGTGGAAAAGCATTTTCATTGAGAGAGGTTGCCAAGCTTCTAAGAAATAACGAGTTTCCAAAAAACCAGCAAATATTTTTTCACCGAATCTTGGTGATACTTGGTAGTAGTGACCAGTACACAAATCCCACTTGGACCACCAAATTTTGTTCTTCTAGGTTGAAGCGTTCTTCTACAGTAGCAGTTTTTATATTTAGGTTTCTCTCTGTTCTCTCCTATATAAATAGATTAATTTGGAACTCTAAATCTAACATGGTTTGTAGTAGCTCTTTGAAACTTGACAAAATAAAGGAGTTCTCAGTTTTATCTCTCTGGTTGGTTTCCTGTTCAAGTAGCAATAGGCACAGACTGTGGAAAAGCACTTTCATTGAGAGGGGTGGCCAATCTTCTAAGAAATAACGAGTTTCCGAAATACCAGCAAATATTTTTTCACCCAATCTTGATGATACTTGTTGGTAATGATCAGTACACCAGTCCCACTTGGCTCACCAAATTTTGTTTTTCTAGGTTGAAGCGTTCGTCTACAGTAGCAGTTTTTATATTTAGGTTTCACTCTGTTCTTTTCTATATAGATAGGTGAATTTGGAACTCTAAATCCAACATGGTTTGCAGTAGCTCTTTGAAACTTGACAAAATAAAGGAGTTCTGAGTATTGTCTCTATGGTTTGTTTCCTCTAAAAGTAGCCCTAGGCAGAGACTGTGGAAAAGCACTTTCATTGAAGGGGGTTGCCAAGCTTACAAGAAATAACGAGTTTCCGAAATACCAGCAAATATTTTTTCACCCAATCTGGATGATACTTGTTGGTAATGATCAGTACACCAGTCCCACTTGACTCACCAAATTTTTACACTTCTAGGTTGAAGCATTTGTTTACAATAGAAGTTTATATTTTTAGGTTTCACTCTGTTCTCTCTTATATTGATAGATGAATTTGGAACTCCAAATCCAACATGGTTTGTAGTAGCTCTTTGAAACTTGACAAAATAAAGTAGTTCTCATTTTTGTCTCTAAGGTTTGTTTCCTCTTCAAGTAGGCCTAGGCCCAGACTGTGGAAAAGCACTTTCATTGAGAGGGGTTGCCAAGCTTCTAAGAAATAACGAGTTTAGGAAATACCAGCAAATATTTTTTCACCCAATCTTGATGATAATTGGTGGTAATGATCGGTACAGAAATCCCACTTGGCTCACCAATTTTGTTCTTCTAGGTTGAAGCGTTCGTCTACAGTAGCAGTTTTTATATTTAGGTTTCACTCTGTTTTCTTCTACATATATAGATGAATTTGGACCTCTAAATCCAACATGGTTTGTAGTAGCTCTTTGAAACTTGGCAAAATAAAATAGTTCTCAGTATTGTTTTTATGGTTTGTTTCCTCTTCAAGTAGCTCTAGGCACAGACTGTGGAAAAGCACTTTCATTGAAGGGGGTTGCAAGCTTCCAAGAAATAACGAGTTTTCGAAATACCAGCAAATATTTTTTCTCCCAATCTTGATGATACTTGGTGGTAATGATTGGTACACAAATCCCACTGGACTCAACAAATTTTGACAATTCTAGGTTGAAGCATTCGTTTACAGTAGCAGTTTATATTTTTAGGATTCCCTCTGTTCTCTCCTATATAGATAGATGAATTTTGAACTCTAAATCCAACATGGTTTGTATTATCTCCTTGAAACTTGACAAAATAAAGGAGTTCTCAGTTTTGTCTCTCTGGTTTGTTTCCTCTTCAAGTAGCCGTGTTCACAGACTGTGGGAAAGCACTCATTGGGAGGGGTTGCCAAGCATCTAAGAAATAACGATTTTCCAAAATACCAGCAAATATTTTTTCACCCAATCTTGATGATACTTGGTGATATTGATCAGTACACAAATCCCACTTGGCTCAATAAATTGTGTTCTTCTAGGTTGAAGCGTTCGTCTACAGTAGCAGTTTTTATATTTAGGATTCCCTCTGTTCTCTCCTATATAGATAGATGAATTTGGAACTCTAAATCCAACATGGTTTGTATTATCTCCTTGAAACTTGACAAAATAAAGGAGTTCTCAGTTTTGTCTCTTTGGTTTGTTTCCTCCTCACGTAGCCCTAAGCAGAGACTGTGGAAAAGCACTTTCATTGAAAGGAGTTGCCAAGCTTTCAAGAAATTACGAGTTTCCGAAATACCAGCAAATATTTTTTCACCCAATCTTGATGATACGTGGTCGTAATGACAAGTACAGAATTCAAACTTTTCTTACCAAATTTTGTTCTTCTAGGTTGAAGCGTTCGTTTACAGTAGCAGTTTTTATTTTTAGGTTTCACTTTGTTATCTCCTATATAGATAGATGAATTTGGAATGCTAAATCCAACATGGTTTGTAGTAGCTATTTGAAACTTGACAAAATAAAGAGTGCTCCGTTTTGTCTCTATGGTTTGTTTCATCTTCAAGTAGCCCTAGGCACAGACTGTGGAAAAGCACTTTCATTGAAAGGGGTTGCCATCTTCCAAGAAATAACGAGTTTCCGAAATACCACGAAATATTTTTTCACCCAATCTCGATGATACTTGGTGGTAATTATGAGTACACAAATCCCACTTGGCTCACCAAATTTTGTTCTTCGAGGTTGAAGCGTTCGTTTACAGTAGTAGTTTTATTTTTAGGTTTCACTCTGTTCTCTCCAATATAGATAGAAGAATTTGGAACTCTTAATCCAACATGGTTTGTAGTAGCTTTTTGAAACTTGACAAAATAAAGGAGTTCTCAGTTTTATCCCTATGGTTTTTTTCCTCTTCAAGTAGTCCTAAACAGAGACTGTGGAAAAGCACTTTCATTGAAAGGAGTTGCCAAGCTTCCAAGAAATTAAAAGGTTCCGAAACACCAGCAAATATTTTTTCTCCCAATCTTGATGATACGTGGTGGTAATGACAAGTACACAATTCTCACTTGGCTCACCAAATTTTGTTCTTCTAGGTTGAAGCGTTCGTTTACAGTAGCAGTTTTTCTTTTTAGGTTTCACTCTGTTCTCTCCTATATAGATAGATGAATTTGGAACACTAAATCCAAAATGGTTTGTAGTAGCTCTTTGAAACTTGAAAAAATAAAGGAGTTCTCGGTTTTGTCTTTATGGTTTGTTTCCTCTTCAAGTAGCCCTAATCACAGACTGTGGAAAAGCACTTTCATTGAGAGGGATTGCCAAGCTTCTAAGAAATAACGAGTTTCGGAAATACCATGAAATATTTTCTCACCCAAACTCGATGATACTTGGTGTTAATTATGAGTACACAAATCTCACTTGGCTCACCAAATTTTTATCTTCTAGGTTGAAGCGTTCGTTTACAGTAGCAGTTTTTCTTTTTAGGTTTCACTCTGTTCTCTCCTATATAGATAGATGTATTTGGAACACTAAATCCAAAAATGGTTTGTAGTAGCTCTTTGAAACTTGAAAAAATAAAGGAGTTCTCGGTTTTTTCTCTATGGTTTGTTTCCTCATCAAGTAGCCCTAGGCACAGACTGTGGAAAAGCACTTTCATTGAGAGGGGTTGCCAAGCTTGTAAGAAATAAGGATTTCCGAAATACCAGCAAATATTTTTCACCCAAACTTGATGATACGTTGTGGTAAAGACGAGTACAAAAATCCCACTTGGCTCACCAAATTTTTTTCTTCTAGTTTTAAGCGATCGTCTACAGTAGCAGTTTTTATATGTAGGTTTCACTCTGTTCTCTCTTATATAGTTAGATGAATTTGGAACTCGAAATCAAACATGGTTTGTAGTAGCTCTTTGAAACTTGACAAAATAATGTATTTCTCAGTTTTGTCTCTATGGTTTGTTTCCTCTTCAAGTAGCCCTAGGCACAGACTGTGGAAAAGCACTTTCATTGAGAGGGGTTGCCAAGCTTGTCAGAAATAAAGATTTCCAAAATACCAGCAAATATTTTTCACCCAATCTTGATGATACATGGTGGTAATGATCGGAACACAAATCCCACTTGGCTCACCAATTTTTGTTTTTCTAGTTTGAAGCTTTTGTTTATAGTAGCAGTTTATATTTTTAGGTCTCCCTCTGTTCTCTCCTATATAGATAGATGAATTTGGAACTCTAAATCCAACATGGTATGTAGTAGCTCTTTGAAACTTGACAAAATAAAGGAGTTCTCAGTTTTGTCTATAAGGTTTGTTTCCTATCCAAGTAGCCCTAGGCACTGCCTGTGGAAAAACACAGTCATTGAGAGGGATTGCCAAGCTTCTAAGAAATAACGAGTTCCCGAAATACCAGCAAATATTTTTTCACCCAATCTTGATGATACTTGGTGGTAATGATCAGTACACAAATCCCACTTGGCTTACCAAATTTTGTTCTTCTATGTTGAAGCCTTCGTCTACAGTAGCAGTTTTTATATTTAGGTTTCACTCTGTTCTTTCCTATATAGATAGATGAATTTGGAACTCTAAATCCAACATGGTTTGTAATAGCTCTTTGAAAGTTGACAAAATAAAGGAGTTCTCAGTTTTGTCTCTATGGTTTGTATAGTCTTCACGTAGCCCTAAGCCGAGACTGTGGAAAAGCACTTTCATTGAAAGGGATTTCCAAGCTTCCAAGAAATTGCGAGTTTCTTAAATACCAGCAAATATTTTTACACCCAATCTTGATGACACGTGGAGGTAATGACAAGTACACAAATCCCATTTGGCTCACCAAATTTTGTTCTTCTAGGTTGAAGCGTTCGTCTACAGTAGCAGTTTCTATATTTCGGTTTCCCTCTTTTATCTCTTATATAGATAAATGCATTTAAAACACTAAAACCAACATGGTTTGTAGTAGCTCTTTGAAACTTGACCAAAAAATGTAGTTTTCAGTTATGTCTCTATAGTTTGTTTCTTCTTCAAGTAGCCCTAAGCAGAGACTGTGGTAAAGCACTTTCATTGAAAGTGGTTGCCAAGCTTCCAAGAAATTATGAGTTTCCGAAACACCAGCAAATATTTTTTCACCCAATCTTGATGATACTTGGTGGTAATGATCAGTACACAAATCCCACTTGGCTCACCAAATTGTGTTCTTCTAGGTTGAAGCGTTCGTCTACAGTAGCAGTTTTTATATGTAGGTTTTCCTCTGTTCTCTCCTATATAGATAGATGAATTTGAAAGTCTAAATCCAACATGGTTTGTAGTAACTCTTTGAAACTTGACAAAATAAAGGAATTCTCAGTTTTGTCTCTATAATTTGTTTCCTCTTCAAGTAGCCCTAAGCAGAGACTGTGGAAAAGCACTTTCATTGAAAGGGGTTGCCAAGCTTCCAAGAAATAACGAGTTCCGATATACAAGCAAATATTTTTTCACCCAATCTTGATGATACGTGGTGGTAATGATCGGAACACAAATCCCACTTGGCTCACCAAGTTTTGTTCTTCTAGGTTGAAGCTTTCGTTTACAGTAGCAGTTTTTATTTTTAGGTTTCCCTCTGTTCTCTCCTATATAGATAGATGAATTTGGAACTCTAAATCCAACATGGTTTGTAGTCGCTCTTTGAAACTTGACAAAATAAAGGAGTTCTCACTTTTGTCTCTATGGTTTGTTTCCTATTACAGTAGCCCGAGGCACAGACTGTGGAAAAAGCACTTTCATTGAAAGGGGTTGCCAAGCTTCAAAGAAATAACGAGTTTCCGAAATACCAGCAAATATTTTTTCAGCCAATGTTTTTGATACTTGGTAGTAATGATCGGTACACAAATCCCACTTGGCTCACCAAATTTTGTTCTTCTAGTTTGAAGCGTTCGTTTACAGTGGCAGTTTTTATTTTTAGGTTTCACTCTGTTCTCTCTTATATACATAGATGAATTTGGAACTCTAAATCCAACATGGTTTATAGTAGCTCTTTGAAACTTGACAAATTAAAAATAGTTCTCAGTTTTGTCTCTATGGTTTGTTGCTTCTTCATGTAGCCCTAGGCCCAGACTGTGGAAAAGCACTTTCATTGAGAGCGGTTGCCAAGCTTCTAAGAAATAATGAGTTTTCAAAATACCAGCAAATATTTTTTCACCCAATCTTGATGATACTGGTGGTAATGATCAGTACACAAATCCCACTTAGCTCACCGAATTGTGTTCTTCTAGGTTGAAGTGTTCCTTTACAGTAGCAGTTTATATTTGTAGGTTTCCCTCTGTTCTCTCTTATATAGATAGCTGAATTTGGAACTCTAAATCCAGCATGGTTTGTAGTAGCGCTTTGAAACTTGACAAAAAAAAGTAGTTCCCAGTTTTTTCTCTATGATTTGTTTTCTCTTCAAGTAGCCCTAAGCAGAGACTGTGGAAAAGCACTTTCATTGAAAGGAGTTTCCAAGCTTCCAAGAAATTACGATTTTCCGAAATACCTGCAAATACTGTTTCACCCAATCTTGATGATACGTGGTGGTAATGACAAGTACACAAATCTCACTTGGCTCACCAAATTTTGTTCTTCTAGGTTGAAGCGTACTTTTACAGTAGCAGTTTTTATTTTTAGGTTTCATTCTGTTCTCTCCTATATAGATAGATGAATTTGGAACTCTAAATCCAACATGGTTTGTAGTAGCTCTTTGAAACTTGAAAAAAAAAAGTAGTTCTCAGTTTTGTCTCTATGATTTGTTTCCTCTTCAAGTAGCCCTAAGCAGAGACTGTGGAAAAGCACTTTCATTGAAAGGAGTTGAGAAGCTTCCAAGAAATTACGAGTTTACGAAATACCAGCAAATACTTTTTCACTCGATCTTGACGATACGTGGTGGTAATGACAAGTACACAAATCCCGCTTGGCTCACCAAGTTGTGTTCTTCTAGGTTTAAGCGTTCCTCTACAGTAGTAGTTTTTATATTTAGGTTTTACTCTGTTCTCTCTTATAATGATTGATGAATTTGGAACTCTAAATCCAACATGGTTTGTAGTAGCTCTTTGAAACTTGACAATAATGGGAGTTCTCAGTATTGTCTCTATGTTTTGTTCCCTCTTTAAGTAGCCCTAGGCACAGACTGTGGAAAAGCACTTTCATTGAAAGGGGTTGCCAAGCTTCTAGAAATAACGAGTTTCCGAAATACCAGCAAATATTTTTTCACCCAATCTTAATGATACTTGGTGGTAATGATGGGTACACAAATCCACTTGGCTCACAAAATTTTGTTCTTCTAGGTTGAAGCGTTCGTCTATAGTAGCAGTTTTTATATTTAGGTTTCACTCTGTTTTCTTCTATATAGATAGATGAATTTGGAACTCTAAATCAAACATGGTTTGTAGTAGCCCTTTGAAACTTGACAAAATAAAATAGTTCTCAGTATTGACTCTCTGTTTTGTTTCCTCTTCAAGTAGCCCTAGGCACAGACTGTGGAAAAACACTTTCATTGAAAGAGGTTGGAAGCTTTCAAGAAATAACGAGTTTCCAAAATACCAGCAAATATTTTTTCACCCAATCTTGATGATACTTGGTGGTAATGATCGGTACACAAATCCTACTTGACTCACCAACTTTTGACACTTCTCGGTTGAAGCATTCGTTTACAGTAGCAGTTTATATTTTTAGGTTTCCCTCTGTTCTCCCCTATGTAGATAGACTAGACGAATTTGGAACTCTAAATCCAACAGGGTTTGTAGTAGCTCTTTGAAACTTGACAAAATAAAGGATTCTCAGTTTTGTCTCTATGGTTTGTTTCCTCTTCAAGTAGCCCTAGGCACAGACTGTGGAAAAGCACTTTCATTGAGAGGGGTTGCCAAGCGTCTAAGAAATAACGAATTTCCGAAATATCAGCAAGCATTTTTTCACCCAATCTTGATGATACTTGGTGGTAATGATCAGTACACCATTCCCACTTGGCTCACCAAATTTTGTTCTTCTATGCTGAAGCGTTCGTCTACAGTAGCAGTATTTATATTTAGGTTTCACTTTGTTCTCTCCTATATAGATAGATGAATTTGGAACTCTAAATCCAACATGGTTTGTAGTAGCTCTTTGAAACTTGACAAAATAAAGTAGTTCTCTGTGTTGTCTCTATGGTTTCTTTCCTCTTCAAGTAGCCCTAGGCACAGACTGTGGAAAATCACTTTCATTGAAAGGGGTTGCCAAACTTCTAAGAAATAACAAATTTCCGAAATACCAGCAAATATTTTTTCACCCAATCTTGATGATACTTGGTGGTAATGATCAGTACCCACATCCCACTTGGCTCACCAAGTTGTGTTCTTCTAGGTTTAAGCGTTCGTCTACAGTAGTAGTTTTTATATTTAGGTTTTACTCTGTTCTCTCTTATATTGATTGATGAATTTGGAACTCTAAATCCAACATGGTTTGTAGTAGCTCTTTGAAACTTGACAAAAAAAGTAGTTCTCAGTTTTGTCTCTATTATTTGTTTCCTCTTAAAGTAGCCCTAAGGAGAGACTGTGGAAAAGCACTTTCATTGAAAGGAGTTGCCAAGCTTCCAAGAAATTATGAGTTTACGAAATACCAGGAAATACTTTTTCAACCAATCTTGACGATACGTGGTGGTAATGACAAGTACACAAATCCCGCTTGGCTAACCAAATTTTGTTCTTCTAGGTTGAAGCGTTCGTTTACAGTAGCAGTTTTTATTTTTAGGTTTCACTTTGTTCTCTCCTATATAGATAGATGAATTTGGAACTCTAAATCCAACATGGTTTGTAGTAGCTCTTTTAAACTTGACAAAATAAAGGAGTTCTCAGTTTTGTCTCTATGGTTTGTTTCCTCTTCAAGTAGCCCTAGGCACAGACTGGGGAAAAGCACTTGCATTGAGAGGGTTTGCCAAAGTTCTAAGGAATAAGGAGTTTCCGAAATACCAGCAAAAATTTTTTCACCCAATCTTGATGATACTTGGTGGTAATGATCAGTACACAAATCCCACTTGGCTCACCAAATTGTGTTCTTCTAGGTTTAAGCGTTCGTCTACAGTAGTAGTTTGTATATTTAGGTTTTACTCTGTTCTCTCTTATATTGATAGATGAATTTGGAACTCTAAATCCAACATGGTTTTTAGTAGCTCTTTGAAACTTGAAAAAATAAAGGAGATCTCAGTTTTGTCTCTATGGTTTGTTTCCTCTTCAAGTAGCCCTAGGCACAGACTGTGGAAAAGCCCTTTCATTGAGAGGGGTTGCCAAGCTTCTAAGAAATAACGAGTTTCCGAAATACCAGCAAATATTTTTTCACCCAATCTGCATGATACGTATTGGTATTGATCAGTACAACAATCCCACTTGGCTCACCAAATTTTGTTTTTCTAGGTTGAAGCGTTCGTCTACAGTAGCAGTTTTTATATTTAGTTTTCACTCTGTTCTCTCCTATATAGATAGATGAATTTGGAACTCTAAATCCAACATGGTTTGTAGTAGCTCTTTGAAACTTGACAAAAATTAGTTCTCAGTTTTGTCTCTATGATTTGTTTCCTCTTCAAGTAGCCCTAAGGAGAGACTGTGGAAAAGCACTTTCATTGAAAGGAGTTGAGAAGATTCCAAGAAATTACGAGTTTACGAAATACCAGCAAATACTTTTTCACTCGATCTTGACGATACGTGGTGGTAATGACAAGTACACAAATCCCGCTTGGCTCACCAAGTTGTGTTCTTCTAGGTTTAAGCGTTCGTCTACAGTAGTAGTTTTTATATTTAGGTTTTACTCTGTTCTCTCTTATAATGATTGATGAATTTGGAACTCTAAATCCAACATGGTTTGTAGTAGCTCTTTGAAACTTGACAAAATATGGGAATTCTCAGTATTGTCTCTATGTTTTGTTCCCTCTTTAAGTAGCCCTAGGCACAGACTGTGCAAAAGCACTTTCATTGAAAGGGGTTGCCAAGCTTCCAAGAAATAACGAGTTTCCGAAATACCAGCAAATATTTTTTCACCCAATCTTAATGATACTTGGTGGTAATGATGGGTACACAAATCCACTTGGCTCACAAAATTTTGTTCTTCTAGGTTGAAGCTTTCGTCTATAGTAGCAGTTTTTATATTTAGGTTTCACTCTGTTCTCTTCTATATGGATAGATGAATTTGGAACTCTAAATCAAACATGGTTTGTAGTAGCCCTTTGAAACTTGACAAAATAAAATAGTTCTCAGTATTGACTCTATGTTTTGTTTCCTCTTCAAGTAGCCCTAGGCACAGACTGTGGAAAAACACTTTCATTGAAAGAGGTTGGAAGCTTTCAAGAAATAACGAGTTTCCGAAATACCAGCAAATATTTTTTCACCCAATCTTGATGATAATTGGTGGTAATGATCGGTACACAAATCCTACTTGACTCACCAACTTTTGACACTTCTCGGTTGAAGCATTCGTTTACAGTAGCAGTTTATATTTTTAGGTTTCCCTCTGTTCTCTCCTATGTAGATAGATGAATTTGGAACTCTAAATCCAACAGGGTTTGTAGTAGCTCTTTGAAACTTGACAAAATAAAGGATTCTCAGTTTTGTCTCTATGGTTTGTTTCCTCTTCAAGTAGCCCTAGGCACAGACTGTGGAGAAGCACTTTCATTGAGAGGGGTTGCCAAGCGTCTAAGAAATAACGAATTTCCGAAATATCAGCAAATATTTTTTCACCCAATCTTGATGATACTCGGTGGTAATGATCAGTACACAACTCCAACTTGGCTCACCAAATTTGGTTCTTCTAGGTTGAAGTGTTCGTCTACAGTACCAGTTTTTATATTTAGGTTTCACTCTGTTTTTTCCTATATAGATAGATGAATTTGGAACTCTAAATCCAACATGGGTTTTAATATCTCTTTGAAAGTTGACAAAATAAAGGAGTTCCGGGTTTTGTCTCTATGATTTGTTTCCTCTTCAAGTAGCTTTAAGCAGAGACTGTGGAAAAGCACTTTCATTGAAAGGGGTTGCCAAGCTTCTAAGAAATTACGAGTTTCCGAAATAGCAGCAAATACTTTTTCACCCAATCTGGATGATACGTGGTGGTAATGACAAGTACACAAATCCCACTTGGCTCACCAAATTTTGTTCTTCTAGGGTAAAGCCTTCGTTTACAGTATCAGTTTTTATTTTTATTTTTCACTCTGTTCTCTCCTATATAGATAGATGAATTTGGAACTCTAAATCCAAAATGGTTTGTAGTAGCTCTTTGAAACTTGACAAAATAAAAATGTTCTCAGTTTTGTCTCTATGGTTTGTTTCCTCTTCAAGTAGCCCTAAGCACAGACTGTGGAAAAGCACTTTCATTTAGAGGGTTTTACAAACTTCTAGAAATAACGAGTTTCCGAAATACCAGCAAATATTTTTTCACCCAATCTTGATGATACTTGGTGGTAATGATCAGTACACAAATCCCACTTGGTTCACAAAATTTTGTTCTTCTATGTTGAAGCGTTCGTCTACAGTAGCAGTTTTTATATTTAGGTTTCACTCTGTTCTCACCTGTATAGATAGATAAATTTGGTACTCTAAATCCTACATGGTTTGTAGTATCTCTTTGAAACTTGACAAAATAAAGTAGTTCTCATTTTTTTCTCTATGGTTTGTTTCCTCTTGAGGTAGCCATAGGCCCAGATTGTGGAAAAGCAATTTTATTGAGAGTGGTTGCCAATTATCTAAGAAATAACGAGTTTCCGAAATACCAGCAAATATTTTTTCACCCGATCTTGATGATACGTGGTGGTAGTGATCCGTACACAAATCCCACTTGGCTCACCAAATGTGTTCTTCTAGGTTGAAGCGTACGTCTACAGTGGCAGTTTTTATATTTAGGTTTCACTCTGTTCTCTCTTATAAAGATAGATGAATTTGGAACGCTAAATCCAACATGGTTTGTAGTAGCTCTTTGAAACTTGACAAAATAATGTAGTTCTCAGTTTTATCTCTATGGTTTGTTTTCTCTTCAAGTAGCCCTATGCAGGACTGTGGGAAAGCACTTGCATTGAAGGGGTTGCCAAGCTTCCAAGACATAAAGAATTTCCGAAATACCAGCAAATATTTTTTCACCCAATCTTGATGATAGTTGGTGGTAATGATCGGTACACAAATCCCACTTGGCTCACCCAATTTTGTTCTTCTAGTTTGAAGCATTCGTTTACAGTAGCAGTTTATATATTTATTGTTCCCTCTGTTCTCTCCTATATAGATAGATGAATTTGGAACTCTAAATCCAACATGGTTTGTAGTAGCACTTTGAAACTTAACAAAACAAAGGAGTTCTCTGTTTTGTCTCTATGGTTGTTTCCTCTTCAATTGGCCATAGGCACAGACTGTGGAAAAGAACTTTCATTGAGAGGGGTTGCCAAGTTTCTAAGAAATAACGAGTTTCCGAAATACTATCAAATATTTTTTCACACAATCTTGATCATATTTGGTGGTAATGATCAGTACACAAATCCCAGTTGGCTCACCAAATTTTGTTCTTCTAGGTTGAAGCGTTTCTCTAAGTAGCAGTTTTATATTTAGGTTTCACTCTGTTCTCTCCTATATAGATAGATGAATTTGGAACTCTAAATCCAACATGGTTTGTAGTACCTCTTTGAAACTTGAGAAAATAAAGTAGTTCTCAGTTTTGTCTCTATGGTTTGTTTCCTCTTCAAGTAGCCGTAGGCACAGACTGTGGAAAAGCACTTTCATTGAGAGGGGTTGAGAAACTTCTAAGAAATTACGAGTTTCCGAAACACCAGCAAATATTTTTTCACCCAATCTTGATGATACATGGTTGTAATGATCAGGACAAAAATCCCTCTTGGCTCACCAAGTTGTGTTCTTCTAGCTTGAAGCATTCGTCTACAGTAGCAGTTTTTATATTTAGGTTTCCCTCTGTTCTCTCCTATATAGATTGATAGATGAATTTGGAACTCTAAATCCAACATGGTTTGTAGTAGCTCTTTGAAACTTGACAAAATAAAGTAGTTCTCAGTTTTGTCTCTGTGGTTGGTTTCCTCTTCAAGTAGCCCTAGTACAGAGTGTGGAAAAGCACTTTCATTGAGAGGGGCTGGCAAGCTTCTAAGAAATAACGAGTTTCCGAAATACCAGCATATATTTTTTCACCCAATCTTGATGATACTTGGTGGGAATGATCAGTACACAAATCCCACTTGGCTCACCAAATTTTGTTCTTCTAGGTTGAAGTTTTCGTCTGCAGTAGCAGTTTTTAAATTTAGGTTTCCCTCTGTTCTCTCCTATATAGATAGATGAATTTGGAACTCTAAATCCAACATGGTTTGTAGTAGCCCTTTGAAACTTGACAAAAAAAAGTAGTTC